>NW_008658881.1:0-6939 GCF_000695815.1 Acanthisitta chloris
GCGGGCGCGGGCCGTGGCGCAGCCGCGCGGAGGGGCCGCGCCCCCGAAACGAGGGGCTCCTCTCGGAAAAGTTCTCTTCCGTGGCAGGAATAAACAGAAACTTTTCTCCTAAGGGTAGCTTTTTTTTTTTTTTCTCCTTTCTAGAGTACAAACTACAGGAGAAGAGGGAAATTTTCTCATTAAAGTTACATCCCTGCAGTTAGTTCAATTACTTGATATATGCAGAAGATGTTGTAAATTTAAAGATTTAAATAGCTTACAAAGATGCCGGAGGCTCCATCAGTTAATTTCCTTAATTTATGGATTTTTAGCTGAGCTTCTGAAATGAAAAGGAGAATGAGAACTAGGTCAGCAGAGAGATTTGCATCCAGAAGAGACTAAAATTTCTTTTCCTTGACCATCCCACCGGCCCAGGTGTGATCCTGCGCGGGGTCACTGCCCCGCTGTGACCTCCAGGCCAGGCTCGGTGTGTGCCGAGCCACGCGGCACAAAGGGTGGATTTTCCTCTAGAATAACCCCGAGCACACGTGTCCGGCTGCTTCGCCCGCGCTGGCCGAGGCTGTAGCCCAAGTGCTCTCCTTTCCTCGGCTCTCTGGCCGACGAGTGGATGTGGGAGGACGAGCTCCACTGAGACTCGTGACCCGTCCGAGTTCCTCCCAGCTTCTCTGTAGGGGTGCAGGCAGACAGCTGGGGATGACTTGGCACCATAATTTTTACTTCATCTGTGAATTACTGACTGCTAAACAAAAAATAAATACGAGAATCTTGAGCAGCAATCAGAGCATTGTAAAAATAGGATGCTTCTGCACTGAGGCACAGTAGAGAGGAAAGAGAAGATCTAAAAATACTGCACTGAAGGAAAAGTAGGAATTGTGTTCTGACTCATCCCAACACATCTGTGACAGGTACTATCTAACTGTGCTGCATGGCAGTGGGATGCACGGACAGCCGAGATCAGGTTTGTTTGTTTGCTCGTAGATGAAAGCCAAGACACGGTAGCACTCGGGGTGAAAAGGCATGTGCGTGGTGCGGAACGCGTGCGGGACCGTTCTCACCGCGTCTGGGAAAAGGACAACAGCGCTCGGGGTGAAAAGGCAGGTGCGTGGTGCGGAACGCGTGCAGGACTGTTCTCACCGCGTCTGGGAAAAGGACAATGCGCTCCAGAGCTTTGAGCTTTTCCTTGCCTGTCTGAATGGTGAGGGTAATAAAGGTACATGTTGCAGCTCTGTGCACGCTCCCCTTTCTTTCTTCTCACTCAAGTGTGCGAGTGCCTGTCTGTTGTTGTGTTTCAATATGTATGAATATATACATATGAATTAATACTTAAAAGATTGATGTAAACTAAACAGTTTTAGGAAACAACATTGCAGTATGATTAGTAGTGGTGCTTGTGATTTAACATTTCTTTTCCCACTAGATGAAGTTTCTAAGATTTGCAAGGTACGTGTCAAGGACGGGTATATAAATGGATTTTTATTTATTCACAACTCCAAGACTAATTGCTTCTCTTTGCCTGAAGGCCAAGAGATTGGTTTTAATATGACACTTCAAAAGTATTCATAGAACTACAGAGATACTAAGTGTCATTGTTTAAGAGAGAAATCTCGCTATGCTACTTGTGACCCTGAAAATAAAACCTCCCACTGTATTTTGAATCCTGATGTTGTTTTTCAGAGTTTCACTTACAGCCCAACTATTAAGATGTGTACAAAGGAAAATATTAAATAGTATGTAGTGAGCAAAAAAAGAAGAAATACTGTTAGAACTGAATATAAGTTATTTCCTCAAGAACTCTATTATCCTTCCAATAAAGCAATACAAAATCTGTGACAGGAGACTCCTGAGCTCAGTTGCAGGATATTATAGTTAGGAGTGATAAGTTGTAACTTATCATAGGTGTTTAAAAGTTCTGGGCCAAATGCCCAGCATGTGTTTGTTATGATACTAAGCACTTCAAAATAAGTACTTGGGAATTTTTTTCTTACCAACAGTTCTTGGTATTCTGTGCAGACACTTAAAAGTGGAATTTGACTGACTCTTTCTGTAATCTGCTTTTATATCTGATTAGTCTATAGTTTGCTTTCATTTTTTCAATAAATGGGTAAAATATTTGTTGATGCACTTTAGACAGTGAAGCCCACCAAGAACTCCAGCTCAGTTTTCTCCATTTTTTCCCCAAAATAACAGGCTGTGTGTATTTTGCAGGACAGAGCCTTGCTGGGTTGTGAAAACATGCTGATTTGAGGGAATATAAATTCCCTATCAAAATGATGATCCAAATATACTTTGAAATGTGTGAAATAAAGTATGAATTGAAAAGTGTGTTGACCTTTTCTGCCCTGTGCTACCTGAATTAGGGTCACAACACCTTCCTGTCAGTGCTGTTCTCGAGGGCCCTGTATGAAATCATGGTAGTAGAACTCATCCTGTCCTAGCCCTTACTCTTTTCCTTGCATCAATTGTCTTATCTCAAGGTTTAAACCTGACTTCAGGACTCATTATGTTACAGATCTTAGCCTGAGGCTTCCTGGTGATGATACCAAGGTTCTCGTGGACTACAGTAAGTGTAGGAAGAAATCCACAGACTGCCTGATCCTCTCCAACACATACCATGCTCTAGTAGGCACTTTGAGATGAAGCAGCAACTAAGAGAGAAAATGGATCATTTCATTAAATGTTTAAAGAAGACAAATGAGCATAAGGTGGCTGTTACTTTAAAATGAAAGAATCAACATCTATATGTAGAGTAATCCTCTTCCCAGTCACAGGTAAGACACCCCCATAGTCTAGATGGACTTTTATCTTGGGAGAGAGGAATTGAGTAAGAAATTGGTGCTTCAAAAGTAGCTGTTGGATTCCGATGCACCTTCAGCCAGCAAAGCCTGTGACTTTGCCTTCCGTGAGTTTTCATGGATGTGGCTGGGTTTGGCCCTGTCTCCTAGGGCACAGAGGCCCTGGGGAGAAACACCTCTGGATGCAGTGGGTGACTGTGGATCTTGTGACTAGCACCATTGCTTCATCACTGGAAACGAGGCAGAAGAGGAAGGTGTGGATGTTGCAAATGTGTTGAGCCACCAGAAAGGTTTGTTCTTGTGAGAAACCTGAAAAGATTGAGCACTTTGAAATCCCAACACTCACTGTAGTCAGCTGACATACAAAGAACGATAAAAAGGAAGAGTTTAAGGACATGTCCTAGCTGAAGCAAGTCTTCAAGCCAGTTGTATTGCCAGTCATTCTGGAACAGGAACTTGACCCAGGGTTTGCTAATTAAGTCAAATAATTGTTTGCCATTTGTAGGCTGATAAGGGGTTTCCTGGGAGCAAATGCATGACCATGCAAAGAACAAAGTCTGATCATTAGGAAATCACCAAGTGTTGTGAGTCTTTTCCCTTGAATGTTCTTCTATTCTTTCCAAGAAACAGCTTGCTGCTGAGTACGTTTACAAACCATTACTTTATTGACTGAATACGGATGGACTGTTTTTAAAACTATCCATTATCCAGCGCCTAACTCCTGACAACGGGATACAAAGAAATAATCTACCCTGGAATGTCAGGATGAAATAGCTCGTCATGAAATACAGTATAGGAAAGGTTTGCTTGTCTCTTCTACTGCCAACTGCTGTAAGCCAAAAAGAGCTTCTAAAATGAAATTTACTTAATCAAGATGTCCCACATTAGCATTCAGCATGGTGTTTCCCAGTTTCATACATTTTGTTGAGTGCTCTCCCTCCTCTTCTTAAGCAGGTTAAAAATCCAAGGAGGTATTTTAAAACCTGTTTAAGTAATGTGCGTGGCATTAGTTTTTAGTGACTTATTAAATACAGCTTATCCATATTATATATGTCATGGAGAGGAAAAAACATTTTATGGCTGAGTTTAATCCATTCATTGGTTTATTAGAGACACAAAGTACTCTGAAGAATGTCACAAATCCACATGGTGTCCCTGAGCGCTTGATTTTTGCATATGGATCGCTGACTTAGCTGAACGATGTATAAAATCCTGTGTAGCCAGGCAGCTCCCAACTGAATACACTTCTAAGGGAGGTTATATGCATTGCTTCTGCCAGCAAAGGTCTGGAATATGTTAAACTGCAAAAAAGCCACTTAACAGAATACAGCGACTGAAGAAAAGAGCCATAATGGCCCTTCTGTAACAAATCATTTGCAGTTTTTAGGATCTTTGGACACATCTGAAATCACAGGTGCATTGCTGCTTGTTTATGTAGCAGTGTTCCAGCGTGCCTTTTCTTTAGCAAACACCAGGCTGAGGGCTTGGATCATGCATGGCAGGAACAGAACCTGAGAGGGCAGCAGCTCAGATAAAGCATCATGACAATGACATGAAAATGGAAGAAAAAGAAAATGGAGCAAATTCTTCCAGAACGTGAATTTAACAGCATATGGAGATGGAATTAAGCACACTTTTATGTTGCAAAATATCGAAATAATAGGAACTAACAGCACAATAAGAAGGAAGAAACTAAGAAACTAATTTGTGGCTGTGATGTTCATGTGTTGGATGAAATGACTAGTGACTTGGAATTTGTGGGACTCTGCTCCGACTTGCAGAGTGAGACACACCACAGAGCAAAACTCCTTCCCGTCAGCAGTATGGAAAGGGAGCAGTCAGAGTGCTGCGGTCTCTGCGTGCTAACCCCTGGGTTGGTACCCCTGCCCACTCAGGCAGGCTCAGCTGCAGCCTCCAGCAGAGCCGTGGGGGAACGTGCCCCTACCTCAGGGGGACGCAGGGCAGAACTGCTGTCCCCGGGCTGCCGCAGGAGAGCCGAGCTGCAGCCTCACTGCCATTGTCTCCACACAAAGAGGAGACTGAACCTGGGCAGCTGAGCGAGAGCCTGTCCAAACCACGCTCTGCCAGAGCCCTTGGAAAGGAGGCAGTATGTCAGACATATGGCTGAGACATGCTGTGCTCCAGCCATCCTCGGCTAGCGTATGGTCTCCCGAGCACCACTGCCAGCTGGGCTCTAATTTACACTGGGCCTGAGAATCAGGGACCTTAGCAGTCTCCCTGATGGTCTCTTCTCCTTTGCTTCACTGGTTTCAGATAGGCAGCTATTCAGAGCTCTGCGTTTTCCCTGCCTGGCATGCTTTCAGGCAGGCTCAGAGGGATATACTTCTTCACCTGAATGTGTGTTTAGTTGAAAAAGCAGAGGTCGGTATTCTGTGAGAGTAAAATTTCAGAATCCTGACTCTGAAATTTTTATATCCGTGCTATCATCTCAGATGTCATGCAAGTATGTAAAGTTAATAAAACAAATGTTCCCAAAGCATCTGATACAGAAACAGCATTGCAAGTAGTAGAAATGATACTTACCTTTTCTGACCAGTAGCTTTGAGGATGCATGTGCATTTTCCACGGATTTGTGCTCTTCACTTCTTAAACATTGTATGATTCCACATTTCCATCATGGATTTTTTCTCAGAAAAAGAACAGAATGCTGGTTGGAATAAACACCATAAATAAGAGGCATATTTCTCATTATGAAGTGCATACTGAATGGTGCACAGAGGAGAAAGTAACCAAAGTCTTAGGTAAACCCTTGTTTAACCTTTAGTTCAGGTGTTTTATTGCAGTACCACAGGTTTTGCCACCTTGCAGTCAGTTTTCAGTTTGAAAGGTTATCAAAGCAACTAAAGTCTGTATTTTTATATCCCACTATTAGTTTGCCATTAGGCTTCAAAATGTAGAACTCATAGAAGGAATCTGTAAACAGATGAATTCAATGCAATTTAAAATAAAAATTCTTTGATGCTACTAGTCCCAGCATAGTGACCTTCTTAAAGCGGTTTTAGCAGCAATTACATAGCTATGTCTTGTTCATTTCTGGAACATTACACTGATTCTGCTTTATGCAAAGGACTGTTGTGCATATTTAGTATTTCTGTGAATGTTATTCAGTTAAGCTTTCTGTTGTCAAGGCATTCTCTGGGGAAAAAAATGCAGGTAAATTTTCAGATGTGATATTCTTTGGTGAATGAAGGTATTCCAAAAGTCCTTGCATCAAACAGTTTCGCATTAATCCCTCGTTTCTGAATACACTGCATTATCTGTAACAGGGAGATCAGCCTTGGCTGCTCAGCCACTTGCTCAGTGTCCCCTTGTAGAACCTCATCTTGGAGTTGGTTTTCTAGACCACCTCCTGGTCAGCACAAGATATTCCTGAGTTAGGATGTAACCAAGGAGTGTCCTGGCTAGTGACTGCTTTTCCTCTGGGGAACTGAGGGATTTAACAGCACATTAACTGAACAGGTGGAAATCATCTTCAGTCAACGGGACTGTAAGGGTGTCCAAGGACAAGTAATCTCATGTACATCGCCACAACCCTCCTGCTGCTGCTTTTCTGTTCAGTGCTTGTGCCTGATTTCAGATGATACTGGGAATTTTTGCAGCAGTGTTGCTCGTGTGTGGTCCCACACCCGGAGCCTGTTTCTCACCTGGGCATCAGTGCTCACCATGCCGTTGCTTTCGAGGCCACCAGCTCTGGTGAATGATTAAATGAGAAGGGGTGTGAGTAAGAACCACACTTGGGGCTGTGCAGGGTCCCACATGGCATCTCATTTGCTGCTTTTCAGAGTTTCTCTCTTCAGTCACAGGCCTGAAATTCCAGCTCAGGCTCTTCCCGTGGGCCGGGTATTTAGCTGCTTTTCACGAACACTGATATTCCCAGGACGGGGAGGCACATTTTCCCTGTGGAAAGGGCAGTTCTTCCCGGAGGATCGCGGGCGGCTCCTTCTCGCCCGAGGGAGAGGCGAGCAGGGCGGGAGGCCGCGGAGGTTCCGCGGGTGGCAGGGGGCACTGTCCCCTGTCCCGTGCTCTGCTCTCGCAGCTCTGTCCCCTGTGCTGCGCCAAACGAAACACACAGCCCCACCGGAGTTACTGCTGCATGAAAGATGTGAGTGAAAGAAAAAGCACTTTT
>NW_008658882.1:0-33078 GCF_000695815.1 Acanthisitta chloris
TTAATGATAATTATATTATTAGCAGTATAATTCTGTGTAGTTATTATAATACTGAATAATATTCACTAATATTCAGTAGAAAAACAACTTACCTTTAGGGTCAGCTCTATTTTTCCATTTGCAGATTCCTTTCTGGGTTCCCTTTCTGCCATCAGGCCTCAGTCCCATTCTCTCCCTCTCATCTTTTTCTGCTCTTTATTTTCCTTGTTTTCAATCACCCAAGTCCTAGAAGGTCTCTGTGAAAGAGAAATCAGACACTTGGTCAAGTCACTAAAGTCTGTGCTTGACATGGTGTGCCTGTCTCACAGGGTTCACACTCAGGGGAAATTGAGCTTTCTCATACCACTTGAACTAACAAGTTTCCCAACATCTGAGGGCTTGACTTTGAAACTACAAGGCTATTTTAACATTTATTTTCTTAATTAATACTGAAGGGTTAAGAAAGAAGGATGTATGCAACCCACTCATTAAAACATGGAAGAGATGCACATTTTCCAGTCACTATCAGAGCCAGTTTGCAGGTTCAGAAAGAGAACAGTGTGCCATGTCACAATGTGTTTGCACCCAAAATGTTACCCTGTCCATGACCAGAGCTACAAATCCCTCCTTCAGCAAACAGACACATTCTCAGTATGCCATGTGGGCTATTTAAACACTCCAAGAGCACAATATCCAGACTATGAACCCAAATATTGGGTGTCTCTAGTTCAGATCTTAGAATTTAGGACCATGCATGAATATCTGAACTGACATCTCTCTGCTCTGACCTGAGTTTTCTCTGAGCTATTGCTTTAAAAACATTTAAAAACAAACAGCAGCTTACTGTCTGTGAAGCTTATCCTGCATCCTTCCTTGTACTGTGCTCAGTTCTTTAGGGCAATTTTTGCCAGGATTGCTCACCTGCCTACTAAGCCTGAAAAACAACATTGCTGATTCTTCCCCATGCACATAACTCCCTTGAAAGGCAGAGCCTTTGTCCAGAGAGCTGCTCTGGCTGATTCTATCATTACTTCACAAAGGCATTTCAGGTTTCTCAGCCAGCACACTGAATGGCCACTTAGAAAAAGCCTCTGCTTTGCTACAATCCAAGTCATCCTGTGCTCAGATGAAAGAACGTTGTCAAAACCCTTTTAACAGACAATACCTGAAAACAGGTCAGTGACTTAAGACATTTCTTGTTGCATCCAAGAAAGTGAAATGTGTCTTCCATGCCAGTCAGTCCCCCTTGACAGTTTTGATGCTTGGTCAAAATTGCCAGAGGAGACAGTTTCAGACATCAGAATAGTTTCAGTGCATAGAATTTTCTCCAGTGATGCATAAGTATAGTGAGTCTCTATACATTTTCACTGCAAAAGGTCTCTAATAACCCAGATAGTGATGCCATGGCAATCTCTGCATGAAGTCTTTGAAGGTTCATTATAATACTTCATCATTATCTCAGTTAGTGTTAGAGCTCCAACTAGAACAATAGATACAACACCTTAAAAAGGCTTAGCATGAGAGAAACTAGATCAAAACATCTCACATGGTAAATTAAACCTTTAGAAGTGCTGTATTTCTACGAGTTCTTAGAAGATTTTCTGGATAGTTTCAAATGATGTAGGACAGTAGTTTAATTGCCCAAGGGAAAATTGATGACATTCCTTTTCAGATACTTGGTGATACAGTAATCATAGCTCCAAGGGCTAAAGCTGTATCAGGTAATAGAATCTATAAAACCCAGCACTGAATAGAGTCCCATGTTTCCTACTCAGCATACAACTGGCATGGTAGGATCGGCGAGGCTGGCGGAGTAGGATAGGACATGAGCTCAGCAGTGTAAACAATATCAGCAGAAGACCCAAGTGGGTAAATCCTAGCTCTTGCCCTAAAGTCTAGCCCACAGGGGATTTATCAATTTTAAAAGGGATTCAAATTTTCTAAACTCATTAGGATGTCACAGCACATCCCATTCCACACTACTGAAGAGCAGATACCTCAAGGGCAACTGTTGTTCACACCACCACCAGGAACAGTGAGCAAAGACAGGGCTGGCTGCAACTTGGTGGCCTCCTCTGGCCTTGCTCCAACTGCTCCATGTCCTTCTTATGTTGAGGCACCAGAACTGTGTGCAGTATTCCAGGTGGGTCTCACAGAGCAGAGCAGAGGGGAAGAATCACCTTTTTTTACCTGCTGTCCACACTCCTTTCACTGGTACACTCTGCAGCTGCTGAGCAAAGAACAAAGTGAACTCCTTCAATTGTTCATCCAACAGCTCTTTCTGCATCCCACCCTTTGTCTGTAGAAACATGATGAAATCCAATAGTGAAATGGAGAATTCTCTTGTGGGGAGAGCTGAAAAAAATGCCAGGGCAAAACCTTCATGGGGATGAATTATTTCCAGTCATAAGGCTCTCTCCTCAAATGAGTCTGTCCAGCTGTTGGGCCTTGTGCTGGACATTTTTAAACAGGAAAATATTCATACAAGTTGCTCAATATATTTCTCTCCCCACAGCCTTGAGTGGGATGGAAATGTGAGAGAGCTGTCTGAGCAAGCAATTAGAGTCCTTATTGCTTCTGTCTTCCAGAACAACCTTAGCATCATTAAAGGGCAATAACGAAGCAGATAAGTGTTGTCCTTTGAAAAGGCTTAAAATACAGGAAGCATAAAACACCGAGTGTCACAATGACTACTTTGGTTTCCTCTGCACAAAAATGAGCTTACACTGAATAATTCACATCTGGTGCAGTCACAACCTCTCCCTCTCTCAGGAGACTTGCACAGCCTGCAAACAAGTCCATTGCATTAAAAATCCTTGATGCCTTGAAACCAAAAGGAAATCAATGCATTTGGGTAACACATTACACTACAAGGTACAAGTTGTATATTTTATCAGCTCATTATTGGCACAAGACCCATTAAAGCATTTAGTAAAGGTATCATGAGCACAGACTTTCCAGCTGACACTATTTCAAGTTACAGGCTATGTTTCAGGCAGGGACTAATGTCTCTTGATAAATTTGTCCTACTGCTACCTGGTAATGATGGATTTTGGGAAGTAAACTTCATCACAGAGCTCCTTGTGTACACAGAGCAGCACAGTCAGTTTCTCCTGTTCCTAAGGGCTTTTCATGGCTCTCCAGCTGTTATGGGAATGCAATTCAGAAATGCTTCCATGGGATAAATTCTTCCAGTGAATCCCTGAGTTTGCTTCATGGACCTCTCAAGAAAAAGCAACCTTTCATCCTATGCTTATTAATACCAAAAATGTTCTCCTTTTCTTCCTATTCTTGCAAGTTTCCTTCAAGCAAACTATTCAAAGACTAACTGAAATTATGAGGTTTTGAAGTTAATTACTTGTTCATTCCAATTTGGATCTAGGTAGACTTGATGCACTGTATTTTTGACAAGTATTTTTTCCTCTCGGTGCACATCATCTCAGCACAGTATTAGCCATGGCAATAGCCATTCCTCTGAGGAATGTTGAGCAAGAAGAACTGCTTGTCCAGCATGAAGACCAGAACAAAGTTAGGCTAGAAAAGGCAGAGAGGAGTTCATTTGGAGTGCAACTTCTTCTGCTAATGGAAAAAGTTATGGGATTCTCAGTGCTCACTCCTTGAGTGATACAATCCTTTAAAGCTGCATATATCATAACCTGCTCCACTGACAAGTGGCACAAACAGCACAGACAGCTTGAGGGCTGTCCCACCAGCCTGTGCTTGCTGAACTGGGAGAGCTCAGGGAGATGGGAAGGTACAGTGACAAGGTTTCAAGGACATCATAGGGTTCTGTCTTCAGGCTAGAAGGTGCATGCCCCTAAGAAGGCTGAGAATATCTCAGCAGAAAGCTATCAGGCTAGGAAGAAGCAACACAGACAGAAATGCTCAGTGAACTTGTCCTCTTGCATTAGCTGGGCCCTTCCCCAGGCTGCAATCTCTGCCAGTGCTCTGTTGGAGGCTGTGCCGTTTGGAGACACAGCACTCAAGGGAAACAGAGAGCTCTCTTGTGATGCCAGTGACAAATGTGTGCTAATTCCCCTGCCAAATGCTGCTCAACAGTCTGAGGATGGATTCAGTTGTTAAGGAACATGGGAGTGTACAAACAGAGGGAAGGGCACAGCAGGTTCTGGACTCAGAGCACAAGCTGTTGGAATGCATACTGAGGACCAAGAAACATTCCCACCACAACAAGCAGGGTCAGACAGGAGCATGGAAGCTGAGGACTCTGGTTATTTTTCACAGAATCACTGAGCATGAAGGGACCTTTCAGTCTTGTCTAGCCCAATCCTCCTGCTCAAGCAGGGCGAGATACAGCTGGTTGGCCAGGACTGCATCCGGTTAAGTTTTGAATATTTTTAAGGATGGAGACTGGACAGCCTCTCTGGGAAACACATTCCAGTGTTCTACTACAGTAAGAAAGGGTTCTTCTTTTACTGTCTTACAGTTTGTGCTCATTGTTTCTTGTCACTAGGCACTAAGTAGAGTGAGTCCATCCATTTAACAACACCCCATCAGATATTTATACACACTGGTCAAATGTTCCTTAAGCCTTCTCTTCTCCAGGCTAAACAATCCCATCTAGCTTCCTCACACAGGGATGCACCAGTCCCTTGCTAATTCTTGTGGCCTGGATGGATAGTCCCAGGATGGCCTTTTTCTGACCGGATAGATAATTCAGTTCCTCAAAGCAGTCTTTTTATCTTTCCTGAAGCAGTGACAATTACAATCTGATGCTTCTACTTGTAGCAATTTCTTGGGTGTTTGCTGGTTAGCACACAAACTTGAGGTTTAAATCCTCCTCAGACTGAGGTGTAGGAAGAAGTGTGACCAGAAGGTCAGAGTGACCTGAAGCCATTCAGGGAGATACCAGTTGAATCAAGTATTTATATTGAAAATACCCCATAGACAGACTGAACCCAGGAAAAGGTTCTCTTTCCTTGCAAACACAAGTTGAGGTTACACACAGGAACTGGAATTTAAATACTTGGGACTCTGCAGAGACCTGACTGCCAAACTGTGACTTTTCCAAGGAACTAAGAAGTATTACTGTAATTCCTTTACACTGTTTATCTTCTTTCTGCCTCTAATGATTTTTTTCAACTCTAATTTCCCCTTGTTCACAGCAGTTAGCCTCCAAACAAAGCAGCTGAGAGTAGGGCTATGTGACCCCATGTACGATATCAGCAACAGCCAGAACTCTGTTTACTCTAACACTTTTTCCTCTGATGTTTCTGGCTGAGCTACTTACTTACTTATACTTCAAATTATAAAAATGGGAATTAGTGAACAGTTGTTCCAGGATGAGACAAGAGCTGTCACAAACTCAGATTACCACAGGAGCTATTCCACGATGTCTGCTAGATGCTGAAGCTGCAGACAAGCTGCTAGTATGGTTAGGAACCTTTAGCAAACAAACCTTACTAGAGACAGTGTCTCCAGAGCTCTCATTTCTTGGAATTTCCTCACTGAGGAAGGTATTGTTAAGTAGGAAAGATGAACACTGCCAATTTACCTCTGAGGAAAGCAAGTCACCTAAAATAACTCAGAGTTGTTGCGTACATATTGACCATGTATTTTATAGATTCTGCTGTACCATGGAGCTGCAATAGGATACAAAGACATGCAAACAACTCATTCCCATGCTGCTATGAAAGAGGAGTCAGCTAAAATAAAGTGATGTGGCTGAGAACTTAGCATCTGTGAAACTTAGCAAGATCCCCCAGGAAGCAGTGACCAGAGGGGAGGAAGGGCTCGGTGGCAGCGTGGCCTGGAACATGGTAATGCATGTGCTCAGAGTTGAACCAGAGCAGCATTTCAACCCTGTGCTTCAGGCACATCTGGCTCTCTTGCACTCCATAGATGACAGCTTTCAAAATACAAGTTTGGGTCTCCATCAGTGTGAACATTACCAAACATGGCTAGCATTTGGATACAGGTTTTCCTTGGATCCAGCTGCTCCTATCTCAGTAGGGAGCTCATCAAAATTCTGGAAGGTTTCTTCCAGAGGAAGAGCTTTCATGAGCTTTGAGAAGATATAAGTGCACAGGCCAATAGCCCAGGAATTTCTTTGGAATTCTCTAGTGAGAAACCTGATGCCCTTGGTGAGTGACCATAAGCCATTTCAGACAGTGCAACCTTCCCCTGGACACTGCATTCCTTGTAACATTATTTGCATCACATATTGTCGCATCCCATATGACCTGTCAGGGTCACCTGTTCCTATTGGCTTGGCAATGCACACAGAAAACTACTTCCTCAACAGCTTTTCTCTCTTCTTATTAGCACAGTCTATCCCTGGCTGTGAGATCAGTTCCTCAACTACCTCACCAAACCAAAAATGGTTTTCTACACAGCTCCCAACAAATAAGTTCTAAATATTCAGAGTCATTTAAAAGAACCCCCAAACCCCCAAGCTCCCAATAGTGTTGTTTCCTTGCCCACAAATAATTTCCAGAGTATCTGTTGCTGTGCACATTCATTTGTGCTTCTGGGTTGGTGCAGCTCTTTGAGCCAGTGACCATTGCCCTCTGGAAGGTCCTTCCCATTGTTTTGGAAATGACTGGTATAAATCTACACCTTGATATTCTAGTCCTGTTCTGCTTCTTTATTTCTTCATCTCAGCTCTGAGAAGAATTGCCCTTTGAGGCTGCTCCCAGTCATTCTATAAACACCCAGTGAGGATAAAATGTCTTTATACATTTCTGTGCAAGTACAGATGCACAAGTGTATCTCTGTAAATCACATTTATACGTATATATAAGCACAGTTGTGTCTGTAAAAGCACACATCTGTACACAACCCCCTGGCTGTGGTGTTTGGCTGCTAAGGCTTTCTGGAGGCTGTCTCAGGTCTTTGTGTTTAATTACTCTTGCCCACACTGACAGGTAGCTCCAAGTTAATACCCTCAGACCTTTCACTGCTGCTAGGTGCACTTGCAAGGGGTTTAATTTCCTCAGAACTAGGTGAAACATTTTGTTCAGACAGTGGAAACTAAATCTGTTTCCTCTTGAAAGACTTCTCTGGCTGCCCTGACACACCACAATCCTTTCGTTACTCTGTACTGGTCTATCAACTGCACAGTGCAAAACTCCCCAGTCTAACCAGGCTCCTTGTCTGCTATTTCCACCTATGTCAGTCAAAAAGAGTTTTTAGTTCTGCTGTAAACCACAACCTGCTGTCAGCTCTGGCAACTGTTGTTGGATTTATCGATCACAGTCTGGTTTTATTTTGCAGAGGTCTCAGATCCTACAGTTCACTTAACTGTGTGTTAATGGACTGAGTTTGGGTGAGTGTTCAGGCTCAGCCATGGGCTGGTGCTTCCTTTCCTTGGGTCACACTGCTAGTCCTGGACAGGTTGGAGCCACAGCTACTGCTACTCTTGTTCCCTTCTCGCTGTCCCTTCCCACTGCTAATCGCCAGCAAAGTGGCTTCCGTGCAGTGCAGTGTTATATTCTCTCTCCCTTAGTGTCACTCTCACTGACCTGAGCAGGCAACAACTTGTCGAAGTATGTGACTTACAAGATTCCAGTAAAAGTAGAAGCTGAGCTACTCCTATTATTATTAGCATGATTAATAATTAAGTAAAATATAAAATAATGAAGATAGTAATAATAATAATAAAAACGCCAATGGACTCAGTAGGAACAAACCCACATGCTCCAGTGCTGCTGACATTATTTCCAGCTGAGCTGTTTCTCACATCGCTTCTTTGCTGTTTTGCCATGGGGGATACTCATCCAGGCAGAGACATGGTGTCTTCCTTGGCTTGTTGTGGGAACAGCAGATGCCACCACTGGTTTTCCAATGGGACTGAATGAAGTGTTCAGTAAACAGAATGGTCCTACCTAAGGAAAGTTTGTATTATATTGAGGGGTAACTGCCATTCCCTCCCTGTCTTCCATCAGTTCACAGGACACGAAATAGAAAAACTGGCAACACTTTCCATAACACCCTTCACCTATAAACATCCCAAAGCCTTTACAGGGATCAATTTTCCCTACTGTTAAAACACAAGAATCTTTAGCATCCAGTAACACTGTACAAAATTACAGGTCAGGAAATGGAACACTAACAAAAGTCCCATGGCCAGAGTAGGTTTGAAGGTATTTAGCTATATACTGAGTAGGTTTTAGCAGAGGCCAAAGTTTGCTGTCTTGGAGGAATAAATCTTCTGAGCAGCCCAATAGAGCTGTCCCATCCATGTGCTTCAAAACTGCTCTTGAGACACCTACACTTTGGAAATGAAAAGGTATCCAAGCTTCATAGTCTATGCTTACTCAGGCAGCAAGTAAACAATCTCATACTTCATCCTTCTGATGAACCCAGACAGGAAATGTATCAAAATAGACAGCCCTTTGCCAACAATCAGCCATTCCACAAGCATGATATGCAGATACTTCATACATAGAGTGAGAAGACACTGTCATTGTCCTGAATAAATGACTACCTAAGCACGGAGACAAAGCAATGCCAGGAAAAACAGCAGTTACTTCAAGGAAGACAGGAGGAACAGCCAAAACATTGAAATGCAGTAAAAACGTCATGGTTTACTATTCCTTAAGTGTAGAGGGCCTAGCACAAAATAAAGACATTACAAAGACAAGTTTGCCTGCATCAGGCTCCATTTGGTCATTACTGTTCTGGATTAAAACCAAATCCTAGAATTTGCAAAGCCATGATGAAGATGTAAGGTGGGCAACAAAAATTAGAAGATAGATTAGCAATGGTGAGAAAAGAAATAAAAAGGAGATAAAGGCATTAGAGCAAGAAAGAGCCTATGCAGGTGACAGGCTCAAGGAATCACCTTAGGACAACTGAGCTTGTAAAAGTAAGGCAAACAGTGTTTCCTATCAAGTAGGTCAGTAGGGATATCTTGTCAGGTACCTGAACCCATCTGCTCATTCTGTTTCTGGGGTGATGTCTTTAGAACTAGGTGTTTGCCACCTGAAAGACTTTTTTAATAGTCACATTTTGCTGCTGAACTGGCTGTTATAGAAGTATTGGTGTACTATGCTATCAGCTAAGTCAATTTCTTGCTGCAAGCCTAAAGGGTGCAAAATATTTGGGAGAAACACCCCCCAGCAATATGGAAACAGAGGCATAGGAGGTGTCTGCACTGGGAGCCTGGGAGGACACCACGAGGCTCAGACCCATCCTTCTGCTCTGTGAGAGGTGTCCGAACTGCTCTTTAATCCGGGAGGAAAAGCCTCAGACAGCGACCCAAGAGTGACCCAGAGGCACCAGCGGCGCCGAGCCCAGCCCAGCGCGTCCTGCGACAGGTGATGGATGGATGGATGGATGGATGATGGATGGATGATGGGGCGCTGGCAGTGCCGAGCTCTGGCGCTGAATTTAGGGCTCTGCTGCCATCTGCGGGTTTGTGCTTCCCCCCAGCCCTGCTCGGGAACCAGTTTGTTCCGAAACCTCCCGCCGGGATCGCTCTGTGCTCCGTGTCAGACCCGCCGGGACTGCTCCGTATTTACACCACCCTTGTCAGACCCGCCGGGACTGCTCCGTATTTACACCACCCTTGTCAGACCCGCCGGGACTGCTCCGTATTTACACCACCCTTGCAAGACCCGCCGGGACTGCTCCGTATTTACACACCCTTGCCTGGACCCGCCGAGGCCAAACACTCACGGTGCAACCTCAGACAGGGCAGAGATAAATTAGGTCTGTGGTTAGCAATTTCATTCCAGCTTTCCTTTTTCAGACCACATCCTCCCTGTGAGCTTGTTTCTAGTACTGCAAAATAAATTGTCAGTCTGTTACAAAATATTGCAAGCCTGACCAAAAATGAATTTATTTGAACTTCTACTCTACAAAAAGAGGAGTGATTTCCCCTTGACCCAGAAAACCTTGCTCCCAGCTCAGTGCTGGTGCTGCACTTACCAGCCTGCATGTTTCCAAAAAAGCATGTTCTGTAATAATGGACAAAGGGAGAACTGGGATTAGGAGAGGAACAAGGTCTCCTGGAATAGGAAATTTAGTATCTGGTGCAGATAGAGGAGGCTAGAAGACACGTGAAGACTGGGGATGAAAAAGGGTAAGGATAGCAAAGTGTAAGGATAAAAAGGAATAAGTTGGAGCGTCCCGTTGAGTCACGAGGTTCAGAGTGGACCTCCTTGCCAAGTTTAGCTCCAGACCTGCCCAACCTAGAGGTTTTAACAGCACTTAAACTTAACAGCACTTAATCAATAGCTCAATTTAAGCAATTTAGCAAAGGATTCATATGCAATTTCCTGTTGCACGACAGTAACTCACAGGCCTAACTTACTTATGAATCTAAGTCCTCTTAACTAGGGAGATATTTTTCCTCCAAGACAGTGACTCCAGTTAGCAAATTAACTGCCTGCACAGACCATCAGATCTTCTTTAGCAACAGCAGCAGGTACTTAGAACAAGCTGGGTGCTCTAGGTATGACAGGAGATAATAAGAAGCTTGGCATCATTCTGAGAGGGTTTACCCAGAGTGAGCTCAGATAATTGCTGGCAGTGTTCTACCTGTGTTTTTCAGCTCAGCCTAGAAATGCATGCACTGCTGAGCTGACCACCCTGCCCCACACTGCACCAAAGCTAACAGACACTGTGGCTCTGAGCTGGGTCCTCCCAAAGCCTGGAGCAGTGTCTCCACATCCTCAGCATTATCAATCTACAATCAGACAAACTGTCCATACGTAATGAACAACTGCACTCCCAGTCCAAGGATGCTCCGATTGTTCCCATATCCATGTCCCTTTTCCCAGAACCTTCATTTTTCTGTGCTCTCCCTGTTGCACCCCAAACCCCACACACAGCCCATGCCCTGCCTTGGCTTCAAATATAAATTGGCAGCTAAGAGCTCCTTGTTTGACCTTCTCTCAGACGAGACTGAGAGTTTAAAGTTCAGGATTAAGTATCTCACTCTTGCTCTGGAGAATGTGCTTAACATTTCCATTCTGTTCTTTAAAAGCTGCAATGTGATTAAAGCATTGTCCATTTTACAGTTCAGCAGTCAGGACATCTTCAAAATGCTAAATGGTTTTTTTCAATAAAAACACTTGTTCTGTGCTTGAGATTGAGGCTTTATACCAAAATCAATATCAACACAATGCAAGGGAGTTCAGAGAAACCAAACTCCCAGAGAACCTTAGTTCTGTTTTTCAAGACTTCACACTACTTAGTAATCATTTTCTTCTAAAAGGCAAGTTGTGAACACACAGCAGCACTTTGCTAGTCGGTCCCTGCTTCCCGTGTGATCCTTAGAGCTCCCACCCATGGTCCTGCTTCACTCCACCCTGTGGCTTAACTTGCTGCACGTGTAAAATGTCCATTATTTCCTCTACACGCCACGATTACTGCTCTAAGTTAGTAAAGTAACTCAGTCTGTGCTACTTTTTGTGTTGCAGATGTGGCACCTTGGCAACAACCATGCCTGCTTTTCCCTGCATATTCCTTTCTGACTCACTTATCACTGGTACAGCAGCTTTTCTTGGCTGTGCAGCACCTGTGCACACCTAGACAGA
Source organism: Acanthisitta chloris (assembly GCF_000695815.1). Classification (NCBI taxonomy): domain Eukaryota; kingdom Metazoa; phylum Chordata; class Aves; order Passeriformes; family Acanthisittidae; genus Acanthisitta; species Acanthisitta chloris. The sequence goes on from NW_008658882.1 coordinate 11,484, forward strand.
GCTGCTCCCTCTCCTTCCATGAAGCACTGAATTATGCAGAGTGCAGCACAGGAAATTAGGCTGGGTTTGCCCTTGGCTGGCCATGGGCTGCTCTGGGCCCGGGGGACACAATTAGTGTTCAAGTGAATGTCAATAAGCCAAGAAGAACTCTCCCATTCTGCTTCATTTCCAGCAGCTGATGTTCTACACTTTCTTTCCATGAATAAGCAAAATTCCCATGAATTCTCTGAAGATCATGCCATGCCAAGCATCAGTAACTGTATAAGCTCTCATTTGAAACAGCACTGGCACTGTATGACAACCTAAATGGGTTTCAGTAGAAATGTTGAGATTTTGAGCTGTAAATTGTGGGAACAAGAACTGTCTTAATGTTTTTCAAATATGAATTTTTATGGGGTGGATTTTTCATGTTATATCAGTCCCCAAAAGAGAAGAACTAACCCTGCCAGAGGGACTGGTATCTGCACACAAACACAAGAACAATGGAAGTTGTACAACATGCATACAAAGAGGCAGTAGCATGTACATCTTCTGGTTTTCATTTTCACTTTTGTTTTAGGTTTCTTCTTCCACTCTCACTGTTTGTAGCTTCTGCTGCTTGCAGTTCTTTGCATTGCTTCTTTTAACATCAATAATCCTTCTCTTGACAATCTGCTCAGTCAATGGAAACACTAGCGAAACAAAGCAAAATAAAAACAGTCAAAAGGCTTGAAAAGCTCAGAACTTTGTTCAGAAAATACTGGACTGAAAAAAAAAGAAATGGCAGAGTTAAGAGGTTAAACGTAACTAATGAAACACCTGCTTATCTTTTAATGATGTTCTTTTGTACTTGTGACTTGTTGGGTACCTTGTCTTTACTCACCAGATGGTGATAATCTACTCCAGTAGGATAAGCACCAGTATGACACATATAATACAGCTGCAGCTTCTCCCTCTTGGACCTCGCCTTGTCTGTCCCCATGGAGTAGCCTCATGTCCAAACAACCTGCTTGTCACTGCTGAAAGGCTCCGTCTGTTTTCCTGCTGGGGTAGCAGAAAAAGGATGGTGCATTGAGGAGCTGCAAACTCGCTGGCACGTGCGTTCAGGATCTTCCACTGACAAGGCATCTGTGCTGTTGCCTGAATGGAGTATAGACCCTGTGGTCATGCCATAAACACTGCATTCTTCTGTGATCCTCCTGGGAGCAATGTCATGGGAATGATGTCCTTTGTTATCAATACAGGCTGTTCCTGTAGCCCTTGTTTGGCTGCTTCTTCCAGTGCTTTCTCGCACGTGCACATTTCCATCCACACCACATTCCTGCCAGTCTTTCCATTTCTGTTAAGAATCTCTCCACGAGGACTGACCTGGCTGGATTGCTATGGATGTGGTTTGGGGGAAGAACTGGTGTCCCAAAAGAGATGTTCTGCTAGGTCCCTAGGAGGCTTTATGTACGTGAAGGTTTCCATACGCCGGAAGCGGATTTGATGCAGACGTACAGGTCCCAACTTCACACCTCTCGTGCAGCACCCCATAAATATAAACCTGCAAGGGACTCTCTGTCCTGACCCTAGAGCTTCCAGACTAGCACTGCCTGAGGGAGATGTCCACTGCTGTCCCAGAGGAGACTGCAAGTGCTTGTATATGGGTCTGGGACAATCTCAGCTGTGATTTGTGATGCTGCTCTCCCTGTTGAAGTACTCCCTTCATCAACAGGCATTTACTTCAGCAAGATGGGGTTTCTAAGATAGTTTTGCTGCGTTATCTGATGTTTCTTCTGGAGATAATCAAGGATGAGGAAGAGGAGGCAGGCGTGACCCGTTGTGTGGATGTGTGTGTGACAATGAGTGCTTGGAAAACCACAACTCGACCCACTCAGGAGTAGCCCCATGAAGCCTTCTCCAGGCTGACACTCACTGATGGTCCTGCAGTCCTGTCTGTAGCACACTGCATGTCCCTAGAGCTGGAGAGAAACCCCCACTTGCATGAGAGAAAGGTTACATTTCTGCTGTAGGGCAATAGGTTGAAATTGGGGTGAAGGTCACAGCAAGGGGATGTTAAACTCCTCAGGCTAGAAATGGTTTCAGACATGGACAGACAGCCTAGTAATGCTGCCCCTGTACACTCCAGTGATGGCTGGAAGCCCAGGGGAGGTGGAATCAGTGACTGTCCTGGGCTGCTTACAGCATCCTGAGCTGCTGTCCTGGGTCAACTGAGTGGTCACATCACCAGGCTGAACCTGAGCTCAGCCTCTCACCACCTTTAGCCCTGTCCTGGGACACAAGGCTCAGACTGAACCCGTGCAGTCCTGGACTGTGTTACTGCCTCTTGGCTGGGAAATGGCTCCTTTTCCTGTGGAATTAGAAGGGGAAACCACAGACTCCTAACATTCACTGGGTTTCATTTTTTCTAGACACAATCACTTAGCTTGAAAAGAAAATCTCAATTATTTATAGCAATTATAGCAGTACACAGATGATCAGAGCTATACATTCCACCCATTGCCAACAGTATTTCAGAACTCTCACTGAAATCATTATTCCTTCTTCAAGGGAAAGTATCTAACTCACCTGAAACTGCCTTTTCATCACCCTATGCAGCACCTTAATCCCACCAAAAAGGTGCTGGGGTGTTGGTCCCCACCAAGTGGCTTTGCAGTATTATTTCCTCCAGTTTGTTTTGCAGCGGCTCAGGAAACAACAACTGGCAGATATTTTTCTCTAGAACTGCATTTTTACCCACACTTCAGAAGGATTAATCCTTTTGTGATGCCCTGAGAGCAACACTTGATTGCTGAGTAACGAGAAAAATGCACCAGAAGCTGAACACATCCAGCAATGTTCAGAGGCATTTGCACAGCCACTGTGGGCAAAGGAGCAGTCTGCAATGGAATGAAAATCTCTCTACCATCAAGAAGTGATTGGTTCTTCATCACACAGTACAAATACAGACAGGGCTTTGAGAAAATTCTTCCAGATGAAGCCTTTTGGTGCCTCCTTTAACAAAATAAGAGAAACTAATAATTTTTCATTTGCCATGTAAATTTTACAGAGATTCAAATTCACTTCCCACTGTTCTTTTCTAGAAATGTATTTCTATGAGAAAATGTCAAGGTTTCTAGTGTTTCAGGGTAAGAACAGGAAAAGCATTTGCTTTTATTCAGACTGAAGAATACAAGCATTAAATAACCAGGTTGGCCATACATCTGACTCTCTGTCTACGCTGCAGATTAAAATAGCAGCCAATTGTGTTCTCAGATCTGTTATAGGTTTGTCTTGGTCAAGAGAATGTAATTTTACAAGTGTGATTGCAGGCAAATCTATGAAATTAGCTCTCCATGAGCTCTGGCACTTGCTGCTCTGTCCTCCCTAGTTGATTAGAAGAGATTAGCTTCTTGCCTGACAACAGATTTCTTCCCTGAGTGTGTACATGAAGCCTGGCAGCATTGCCTAGGACACTGCTAGTCCTGTGATAGGCTTAACTGTCTCTGTGGGCCAAAAGTGACTTGTGGCTGAACAAGCAGCCTCAGCTGTCCCTGCCAAGCAGAACTGTTCAAGGAAAGAGGCAGTAGGAAGCACCTGAAACGTGTAACAGAATTGTGTAAGGGAGATGTCACTTTTAGAACCTTGAATGTTGCACTGGGATAAGAGTCCCATGCATGGTCCAGACTGTGAAGAGCATAAACTGAATTTGTAAAGTTTGCAGCTGGTGTCAGGGAGCTGACTGAACCCACACTGATGTCAGTGGAATGCTTGAGAGACATCCCTGTATCTGAGTGACCACACTGTGTGTGTGGCTGGAAGTGAATAATGGAAAACAGAAATGGAAACTTTTTTTAATGAAGGTTTTTATTCAATTGTTAAATAGAAGGAGGTAATAACTTAACTGTGCAGATGAAAGGAGGAGCACACAGATGCATAGAATTGGTACATTTACATGGCTTGGAGAATAAACTTTCTCAGGAAGATAAAAACTTCGATTCTTAATAGAAATAAACTTCATACTGATCCAAGCCAGGATAGGAGCAAAGTAGGAAACACACAATTTCAATATTCACAGAACAGGATCTTCCTCAAGTCAGTTGTGGATGTTAAGTCTTCTTTGGTTCCTCACTGTGAGAGAAACAAGAGAATGTTTAGCTTTCAGAGGTCTCTGAACAAACTGTAGCATCTCTAAGGTACATAAATGCTAAATCACATTTCATCTGGCAGCTAGGAATGTTTCTATTGTGGGCACATCAAAGTGGCATGGTGAATTTTCTTATCCTTCTTTCCCTCCATAGCTACAGTGGAAAGGAAGAGATCCTACATAGAGATAATGCAAAATTGCTGGTCTGGCTTGGGTATACAACCCAGTTCTGCATGTCAGTGGATTTATGCAAACTGTGTGCATGTTCTTATCCCATGGCAAACACGAGGTCCTATGACACTGCTGTGCTTTCTTCCATAGCAATGCAAGCTGCACCAGTTGCACGCACAGTTGTTTCTTCGCTCCAGCTGGCACAAGCTAACTCTCAACCCTGCGCTGACTTCAGGCTCTAATTGTGGTCTTAGTTCTTAATTACCTGGGACTGAAGAAAATGTGTTTTAGCTGGACACATTCCAGGGGTCCTGACCATGGAAATGCTGCCTCTCTTCCTGCCATAGGGCTGGGGGAGCTCATTCACCATAGATCTGTTTCCCCTCTGAACTGTGATTAAAATTTGCATCTTTTTCAGAGGAACAATATATTGAAATGATGCATTGAGATTTATTGTCTTTCTACTGTGCTAGCAACACTAGCAGTAACATCAAATTGATATTCCCCTCATTGGCACGTGCTTTGGAATGGCACATATCTGAAAGGCAAGGCAGCCAGTGAATCATCTGGCTAATACCACTTGTCCTGCACAGCCCCATCTGCATGAGCAAATCAATGGGATCCGTGTGGAACTGATCCTTATAGCAAAAGCAAGGTAGGAAGTGGTGGCCTTTGTGGAGAGCAGTTACTCAGTGTTTTTCCTGAGTGAATAAGAAGGTTGATTTGACACAGACTGTTTTTCTTGCCATTCTCCTTGTTCTCAGACTTACCAGCAGTAAAGGTTGCTTGGAAACCAGAGGCTGTATCAGCACCATCTGAGATGAACTCTACAAGCATAAGACTACCAGAAGCAACTATGTCATTTGGTATCTTTGATCCACAGGTCTTGTCCATTAGAACTGGAGAAGACTTGCTGGATCCATCATAAACTTTAACATAATCACCCTGACAACCTCTGGTTTTCTGCAGCTCAAAGGCTTGAAACTGCAGGGAAACCTGGAAGGAAAGAGAAAATCAGCCTTTAATATGCATGTGTACTTCTTCCATGGACTGTCCTTTAAAGCTGACAGAATCTAAGCTGTAGCCAAGCAGGAACTGCAACTGCTTTCCCAGCCTTGCCTTTCATGCCCTGAGGTAGCAGGGCTCAGATCTAACGACTGAGTGTTCCCAAGCTCAGAGTGCTTTCTCCTGATTTTGCAAACCTGAAGCCCAACATATGGAGGCTTTTCAAAATCACAACTCTGCAGTTGTCTGTGCCTATACCTTGCTTAAGGACACAGGAAGAAGTAGAGACTAGTCTGAAATTTCTCTTATGGGGAAGATCTCATCTGGCAGCTGCTGTGCAGACAAAGCTCAAAATGCTTAACATAGAAAGAGGTTCATGCATATTCCAAGCCCATGAATAACCTGTGATTACCTTCCTGGATCGGGTTCGGATGAGCCAGACACAGTTGGTGTTGTCTGAGTAATTTCTTGGGTGGTTGGCAGATCTCAGAAACCCAGAGGGTGCGTCGAGGATAGTGCTGCAACGGCCTGAGAAAGAAATGTTTGCTTCAGCACCAGTGGCAGAAACTTTCACTCATTTACAGCTACAATCTCCAGGATGGACTGATCTCAATTTTCTGGTCTGTCAAAATTCATTTCAGAGAACTGGCACATCTTGATTAAAATGAAGACTCATGGTGTTCTAATTTTCACATAATGCATCCAAGTGGCAAAGAAAGCAGTGCTTGGAAAAAAGCATCAGTTTTTATTGATTAACTCTGTGGTTTAGCAAGGGATGCCTTCCCACATCTCTATAAAAAGTGTCTTCCACTGATAAGGGGAAGTCCAGTGATATCAGAAGAGTCAAGCCCAAATATGATTTCCCTGCGGGGCTTAAATTCTAAGCTTAGGAGGAGAATGTGGAGGTGCAAGGGGCAAAACTTTATTCATCTTGGGTTTTCCCTTTGACTGAATAAATTTCTGCACAGGAGAATTTCTCCTAGCAGAGTTTAAACATAAAGAGTTTAAATATACAAATTTAGAATGACAGCTTAAACATTTGAAAACTGGACAGCCATCATGAAACTCTTCCAGTTCAGAGGAGCTTACAACTGTTTTGGTTTGACTTAGGTCTTAAATCCCAAATGCCATGAGGAACAGTGATGTCAGACTCTCTGGAGATTTAGAGTTGTGTCCTGAACTGTAAGAAACCAGATTACTCCACTGAAGTAAGTAATGTGCTGTGCAGCTAGTGCAGTTGCACATCAGACACTTATGTCATTAGTGAATGTGTTCTATTGAATTTCAAAGCAGAAACCATTTTCTCACTAGTCACAATGTGCCTCCAGCTTCACTTTGCATTCTCTGCCAGTGTAACCCTAATGGGTACCATGAACTTATGAGAATAGTCTCACAGTCTTTGATGAGAAACTGCTGCCTCTGTAACATACCAAGGTCTGAGTGGGAGTTTAAAGGGTTTTGAGACACTTACTGCAGTTGTAAAGTTTGTTGATTTTGGCCACATCCAAGTTGCTCAGCCCCTGCCTCTGTCCAATGTGTACTGATCCGTCAGGAATTGGTACAATAGTTGCTTTCCCAGTGGTGTTAGTGAAGGTGTATCTGAAAAAAAAACACATGAAAAATGATGTCCTTTAAGCACCATAACTTATTTCAGGGTTAGATGGCAAGTTTTGGAGGAGGAACAAGAACTGTACATGAGATGTTGCTGTGACTAATAGAGCTGTTGGAATAGGTTTGATTAAGATGCCCAACAGTAAGCAGAATCAATGTCCAGATGTCCTCCTTTGCTCCAAGGTCAACTGTGAAGGGCTCCCTAAAGGAAAGCTCACTTAATCCTAGGGAGTGGGTTGTCTGGACTGACTCAGAGTGTTAGAAATGGGGAAAGTGGCAGTTAGGAGAGAGCTATGAAAGAAAATAGTTCCAGTGTAATATCTGAGCTCCCAGAAAAGCAATGCCATGCTGCTACTTACGGGCCATAGTGCATGACTGAGGAATAGTCGTACGGAAGGCCCAGGTTATTGGAGTTTTCAAACTTCTTGAAGTCTGACCTGTCAGCTGTAATACATGACATCATACTTAGAGTATGCTTCCCACCTACTCCCTTCAGGGAAGGAGGGAGCAATGGGAGCAGTAGGACGTATCGACACCGGTTTCTACACAGAGGAGTTCAGAGGTTCTCACCTGGACTGATGTACTCCCACATGATCTTTACGTGTTTATCTCTGTCGCTTCGAGAATGTTCGTGCAAAAAGCCCAGAGCATGCTCCAGTTCATGCTGAATTATTCCTTTCCACATGCAGCCTCCTTTCATCACAGAGACAGTCTGTCCACCTCCTACTCTCCCATAGTTGGACCAGCAGCTGCGAGAGGCATTGAACACCAACAGAAGACTTATAGGACTTTTACTGTCAGGCAGGCAAAGGGACAGAACAGAGAGCCTTGCTTCATGCACCTCTTGTGGGAGTGGAAGGATTTCTTCCTCTCCACTGTGACACTCAGAGTCTGCAGAGGCAAAACTGACCATGGCATAGAAAAGAATGAACAGTGTGATCATCGCTAAATCTTCCTGGATGACCTTCATTAGCACAGAGGCTCCTGAATTCCAGCATTACAGTGACTCTGCCTCCCTAGAAATAGCAATTTTTTCTGAAAATACTGAACATTGCATTAGAGCTGGAGCTGACATGAGCAACACTTTCAGGTAATGGATGCTGAACAGTTTTCTCATGGGCTCTAATTCTGACCTTGACTGTGAATCAGAGAACTCTTCATTCCATAAGCTGAAATTTGGTTTACCTAAGTAAGACCTACAGTAATCTGATAGATGTTGTGCTCAAGTGTGCATTATATCACACAGAAAACATGATCTTAGATATTCTCTCCACCTTATTGGTGCTTTCCCATGATTTGCATTACTTCAGTGCCTGCAGTGAGTTCCTGATGGTCCTGCCAAGTCCTTGCACTAGCAAAGTATCCAAGGAGAAAACAAAAGCCTCTTTGGGGGTTACACAAAGTAAGTGTAGTGAAGAATTGAAAACCAGTGTAGAAATAATTGGTCAATTTATCACTCAACTCACCCATCAGCAGATCTGATGTTGAGGTAGTCGCGTTCTGTCTTGCGCTTCACAAAATTAATACAGGTCAGTGCCTCAAATTCTGCCATGGCATCATGAATCCCTTTGATGTGGTTCTCCTCTGGAGCAAAAAGGGTTACTTTTAGCGGTCACAAAAGAGCAGTGGCAGTTGCCACTCAGATTTCACATGCTCTCAAAAACAGGTAAATGAGGAACAGAAACCTTAGCCTAGGCTCTTTTTTGCTTTCTGCTCAGTCATGAATTTCATGTAAGATATTAACAGCCTAGCACAAGATCCTCTTTATCCAAGTGTTTGTCTAAAAGGATTCAGGTGCCTTTTTTTTTTTCAACTACTTGTTCTTAATTATGGTGGTGACTATTGATGTATCTTCTTATTGCTTATTGGCTACTTGGAGACAGATGTGGGAAACTGTTCTCCTAGTGAAAAAGAGTCCACTGAAACCTCAGTGTAACAGGCATGACCCTCATAAAGGCAGGTACCATTAAAGGGAATGATCATTCTTGTCTCCCAGAGACCAATCCCAAAACATTAGGGATGGAAACTTCTTGAGGAAATTTGACCTTTTTCCAGTTCAGGTCTTTGTACCTTAAAATTCATTTGTGTTTACACAGCACAAGTAAAGCCTTAGAACTGATTTATTCAACTGTTCGTGTGGCCACTAGAAGTAGGTTTCTACCTGAAGTTTATTGGATAAAATCCATTTAAAATTTTGAAAGAAGAACTTTTGTAATTTACACCCACCATAAGTAGGATCCAGGACATAAGGAACATGAACGATGCCATCACTTGACTGGGGCCAGTTGCAGTTGCGACAGTTGATGGCACTGCGACTCCTCCGTGGAACTATATCACCCTCTTGCAAGAACTGAGAGCTGTCTGTGTTGAGAGAGAAAGGGTGGAAACACATGAGCCATAGGTCAATGAATGCCTACTAATCCTTCTTTCCTATTTTCCCCTAAGCAGCTGCTCCTGACTGGCATGGAAAACAGGCTATTTGGCTAGATGGACATTATCTGCTTCCCTAAATTTGCTGCTGTGTCTTCAGCAAACAGGTGAGGTGGGAAGCTCCAATTCTGTTGGATGGTGTTGGGGCAGGACAGGGAATGACTGAAAGCAGTTGCAGTAGTAAGGGGGATGGTGCTCTTTGGTGCATTTAATCATCCATCACATGACACTGAATGAGCAGCATCAAGTGTCTCCTCAGGAAGGGCACTGGGCAGGGGCAGGAGATGCCAATAAGGAAGCCCAAGAAGGTAAGCAAGCCAAAAAGAGAAGTGGGTGTTGTCAGGAGAAAGCTGCAGGAATGTTTCGTGTCTGTTTCTACAGACAGTAGTAAAGCTACTTCAATGGCTGCTGCAGGGAAAAAGGCAAGAAAGACAAGCTGATTGGTCAGGAAATATTTGGAAGAATCAAGGAACTGGAAGTCTGGAGCAGGGAGCCTGGAACTGACTAGCTTATCTAGGAATTTGCACTCCAAAGCCACATGATGAGTGCATGCAAGTGATGCCTGAATTCAAGAAAGAGGCAGTTAAATAGCAAAACATCCCAATTGTTTCTGTATGTCAAAAGAATGGCAAAAACATTGAGAGCTAAAGCTGAACAAACTGTCTGGACAGTTCAGTTGGCCTTCACACCTGGCAGCATCTTCAATATTGACACCATAGATTTGACCACACAGTGGTGCCAGTGGCTGTCTCTGGGTGTCTCTTACACAGTGGTGTGTAAGATGGGCAAAATATTTGCACAGATTCTGGGAAGACATTATACCTCCCACATCACCCCAGAAAGCCACAAACACAGACCCATTGTAAACAGAGCTTTGGTGGCATTACCTTGGTTAGCCTTCAGAATTCTGTTAAAAATAACCTCATCCTCATCCTCGCCGTCAGTCTCTGTGGGCAATGGAGATTCTGTGCAGAAATAGAAGAGTATCACTTTCTCATTCCGAGGGAGTGTATGAATCCTGATTTTTAACCCTGACTCAGGTCATGTACTGCTTGCAGTGATGCATGGAAAACCTACAGAGTCTATCCAGAGACTGGCAGGGTGTTCTGGACATTTGTTTGGTGACACATTCTGGACAACTTCCCAGCTGTGGTGATTTTGGCATTAATCCAGGACAAAGGACATTGTCTTATAATTATTTCCCTCTCTCCCTTTTCCAAAGAGACATTGCCTTATAATTATTTCCCTCTCTCCCTTTTTCTATTCCCCTAACATTAAGGCCTCTGACAGCAGTTTTACTTCTAAATGCACAGCTCACACTCAGACCTCAAACACAAGACACCAGAAGCAAAACTGGATGGAGAGCAGTTCTGCTGCTTCCTGCTGGACATGGTGACCTCTTGAGAAACCCTTGAAACCTGTTAACTTGGAACTGCATTCCTATTCCAAGGGTCAGATTGATGTCTGAGCTAAGCCCAACATCAGGGACAGGCTTGCAAGCAAAATCAGCCAACTGAGCACTATGCAACAAGACTTGACATCAATACAAGGCAGAGGGACAAGTTCCTGTGCTCTCTCTAACCTCTGGAACTGACTTAAATTAGGACATTATTTAAGAAGAACCATTTTTAGCAAAATAACAACTGGCCAAACCCAAGAATCTTTGCTTGGCATGAAATGTTGTGGTGAGTGAATGAATTTAAAATTCCTTCCTGAAGGTTAATTTCTGTTAAGCATGTGCTAATTCCTGGGGCAACTGAGTAGCTACCAGTATATCCTCTCAAAGACATCCTTGTAGATGTAGTAATACATACCATATATATCCTCTTGTGTAGTAGTAACCTGCAAGAATGAGACAGTGGGTTTATCTCACACTTTATAATAGAACATAAAATAAATAATTTAGCATAGAAAGTATCAAAAGTGTCTAGGCTATCACATAACATTTCTGTCACCAGTGCAGTTTTGAGCTTTTGTATACTGTGCCATGTGTAAAGAAGCACCATGGTGTGGTAGTTATTCTTCTTTGGCACCTTGGCAATATGGATATCCAAAGTGTGGAGGAAGCTTGGGACACACTCTGGCACAGTACTGATCTGAGAACACTTCGCTGCATAGGTAGAGATACAGGTGGTGGACAAGAGTCTTAACCTTACTTTTCACAATGCTGAACCCCCAAGTGACCAGAAAAGCTGATTTATCTGTCCTTACCTCAGCAGGTTCTGTTGCTGCAAAAGCAAGGGAAAAAAAGACAAACAGAAGGGACAAATTAGATTCTGAATGCAACCTCACAGCATTGAGTACCATGGACCCCTCAGCCATGGGAATGCCTCTGGCAGGTCCCTTTGCTTGGGGGGGAATGCAGTGCACTAACCATGGGTACAGAAATTAAATCCATCTTTAGACAAACAGCTACAAAAATTCCTATCAGATCATGCTGAGGGACAGAATCCTGGTCATTTACCTGCTAAAAGTCAGTGAAGCATTTTATCAGCTTCAGTGTGGAAAATGACAAAAGAGACCAGGGACAAAAATCCACTTTGTCCTAGATTTCTGTGCTCCAGGTGCAGGTTAACCAGCTCAGCAATCCCTGCTGCTTGCACAGTGCCCAAGAGGAAAGCTATAATACAGAATGAAGGCTATAACTTGGCATGGGGCAAATTACCTCAGTTCTGCATGTGCCTGACAGCAGCTTGGAATGATTCCTAAGTTGCCTTTCTACTGTGACATCTTTGGATTTACCAAATATCAGTTTCTAGATACAAACTGGAAGTGCCAATCTGACCTGCTGTGTACACGTCTGACCTCTCTGGTCTAATGTCATGAAAGTTTGTGGATTGCAAGGGGCTCCAGAGGTCACCAGTTTGTCTGTGCTCCCTAAGGCAGAAACAGTTTTATCTGGGTTATTCCTGAGCACAGTTTGTTTGACCTGTTGGTGAGCATGGTGAGGATGCTGCAGGCCTGGCTGGCAATCTCTGCCAGTTGCTAACAATTGCTCTCCTCCTTGACAAAATATCAAGCAATTTTAACTGGTTTTCCTATTCCACACTGACATACAGAACACTCATCAAATAGTTCTTATTTCCAAATCTATCCGTGCTCCATTTTTTTGACCACATCTCTTTTTAACAGAAATGTGTGAAACTGTGTCACACCTTGCAGCACCTTTCCCTCTTCACACCAGAGACATCCACAGCATCTAAAAACATTCCACAGGGAAGCACATTTTGGAGATGGATGCAGGATTAATGCACCCAAGAGGCACTAGATTAACTGAGTACTCAAAGTCAGTGAAAATGATGCTGCAGAGTCCTAGGCACATAAAACCTGCAACTCCTGTTTAAAACCTAAATGTGGCACCGGAGGAGGCATCTGCCACACTCTAGATGAGATGAACACCTGGCGTAATACAGAAAGGAGGCATCTGCCACACTCTTGATGAGATGAACACCTGGCGTAATACAGCTTTAAAAGGGATGCAGCTCACGTTTTCTCTGGGCTGCAAATACTGAGAAGTGTCTCAAAAGGTACAAAAAGCAGAAACAATGGGGATATAGAACTCACAGCATGTAACTGTCCCAGTAATGTGGAACTTTGGGTCCCAGCAACTGACTACTGCCTTGAACTGAAGCAAGTATGTCTCTTGGTCCCTTCTGAACACACTGAGCAGTGATTTTAAAACATGCCTTTGTTTCTGTGCCATAAATGAGAGGCCAACAGAAAAATTGGTCCATTTTCTTTTGTCACTCACTTACTCAACTATGTCAAGCAAATTTTTCCAAGGTGCCTTCCTCTCACACACATCACTCCCAGCCGGGCAGATTCTTGCTGTAGTTAAAGTCTACCTACAGGTTTCTTTCACTGACCTTCCCCAGAGATCTGCAGTTACCTCTCTGTATTTTATGAGTTGCTAAAAGCTATTTAGCTAGGCCTGTCCTATGTGTTTTCCATCCCAGAACAAAGCAAAGCTTTCTTTGGTGCCTGACATCCCTTTCCTACAGCTGCACTGAGGTAGGCAGTGCAGAGGTCAGTGATTAGCAGTTTTATTATAACACTCAACTTAATGAAACGGTCAATGATTAGCACTTTTATTATAACACTCAACTTAATGAAAAGGTATCAAAATGTCTTATTAAAATGTTATTTTCAAGCCTGTGAAAGCACATCTAAATTAACCCAGCAAACCATACCCCAAAGTCTGTGTAAAACACATCTTCGTGAAAACACATTTGCACTTAGCTCAATAGCAAATTATGAAACATAGCCTTGTTCAAAGGGCCTGAGTCAGTGCTTCCACATGCTCTAAGGCCAAGTCAGAACAAAGTGTGTGATACAGTTAAGAAATAACAGCCACCTTTAAAATACAGCAGAAATCCTACTTACTTGTTGTGCTGTTTTCATAGATCCCCTGCAAAACCAATAGGTAAAAGACATTATTCTTCCAGAGCTCACAAATGCCACAACAATAGCATCAAAGCGTGGAACTAAATTATCAGATTGCCTTTATATATCATATCACTCCTATTTTCTTGTAGTAAAGTTATCAAAATGGGTCTCTCAGCTTCACTCTAGGCAGAACAGGTCAGCTAGATGATGTAGCACAATTGCATGGAGATATTCTCACCTGAACAGGGAAGCCCAGGGCAGAGTGAAGCAGAAATACAGTGAAGAGCAGGAACATCTTCAGGTCCATCCTAGAGCCCTCCCAGAGCACTGCTGCGATCCTGTCTCTGCCTGCTCGGGGAGCTGCAGCTAGATATAGCAGCAGAGCCTGCTCTCCCAGGGCTGGAGATCCTGCCCCAGCCAATGGGCATCTCAGCAGCAAGAAAACTTCTTGTGCAGCCTCAATGCTTTAGCCTCTGGGCATCTCCCGGTGCTGAGCTATTGCTGTCACCCTATCTGTAGTATCCCTTATCTTCACACTGCCATTCATGCTGCTCTCTAGAGCTGGATCAGCCTCACGTTTGTGCTGCCAAGCACTTCCCCTGTTTCTTCAACGATCTTTCCTGAAGTGTTCAGTGTGGCTGTTACCACCTAGGAAGCTCTTGTTTCTGGATGACTTTCCAGGGCACTGTATTGTCAGGAGTTCAGAGGCTTCTTTCTTTATGGCACAGAAAGCACAGAAGGCCATGGTAGAATTGAGTTGCTTTGGAACACACAACATGAGGCTACTCAGTGAGTTCATGTCTGTGCCTTCCCTGAGAAGACACCCTTTGTCTTCTCAGCTTATGGTTCTGTAAGTATAATTTTTTGTTTCCTCCTCTGTGTTTCTTAATGTTTCACAACATCAGGGACACTTCTTGTGAAACATTATTTCTGGCAGTCTGACACTTGTAGGAGCTTTGTGACCAGCAATCAGAGAAGGGGAAAAGACAGTAGCAGCATAAGCAGTACTTAGTCATTCTGAGAATGATGAACAGATTTGTTGTTTCTGGAGTGCACTTGTCCAGGAGTGGCTGTAGGGAGTAGTGAGCAGACCTAGCAAGAAATGCTTATAGGAGGCAAACCAGCATCCACTGAACCTCTTGTCACAGCAGACCCTTCTTAGCAGAGCCTCTTCTCACAGCAAAGCTCTCCTTAGTGAGCCGTTGGCTGAGGTGCTGCAGCTGGGGAATTGTCTGCTCTCTGATACACACTTGCTTTGTGCCAGAGTACATTTTCCAGGCATGGAGAAAGAAACTGAACTATGAAATGCACTGATTTTGTCTCCAGACCATGCTAGTGCTCAGACACCTTCAGAGTAAGCTTTAAGCCCATCCGCTGTTATTCCTTATGTCTATACAGAATAAGATGTTGTAAAGTTATCTATGTGAATGAATCAAGAAGCAGCAGAAGGCTTTCTACCTATTTGTCTTCAAATCATACCCACTCAAGGGTAGGAGTTACATGGAAACACAATCTGAGTTGTGTCTTTATTTTAGTAGAGGAAAGTTCACGGCACACACTGCTGATTGCTTTAAGAAAGTCTGGACTAAACTTTCCAGTGCTAAACTTTCATTATCCCCACAGGGAGGCAGCAGGGGGTGATACTATTTTCCACCCTTCTGTCCCTGCACCCTGGAAGAAGTCAGGTGTGCCCTGGGCACAGGACAGTGGACAGCAGGGAGGCACATGGGCCTTGCAACCATGAAAGACCAAAGACAAGCAGCCACTGTTAGCATGCTAATCCTGCTGACACAGGCACTTAGTGTGTCCTTTGTGCACACAAACGCTCTCACTAAGCAATGCTAAGTGCCTTTTTTATACTCCTTTCGGAGGGATGAAAATCTTCCTTGTGTTGAAGCAAAGTTGTGCAGCTCTGGTTTGCAGTGCTAGAATGAGTCTCCAGGTTTCTCACCCAGTACAAGGGCAAAGCAAAATTCCATGATGCCAGATGTCCTGGTGTGCCAAAACTACACTGCAAAATGAGACTTGCATATAATCTGCTTCCATCAGAGTATAGAGGGGAAAAGGAATGATCAGAACACTCTCGGGGAAGCCCAGTCCAAGTGCAAAAGTAGGGGTCAGAGGTGGCAGAGCACAAAACAAAGCTAAAAAGCAAGTTAGGAAGGTTGGCAACTCCAGCATATTTGTAGAATGTTATTGGGGATGTACATCCCTCCTGAGTGACTGATCAGCACCTTGTGCTCAGGAAATGATGAGGGAACAGGATGAGCCAAAAGGGTGCTGCACCTTTTATGCTGGGCATGCTAAGATGCTGACCTAGGCAGCTCATCAGGCAGATTGCTGTGTGCCACGTTTTCCTTAAGCTAGCACTGATGCCGAAGGGGGAGACTGCTGTAAATGCTGCAGCTGGCAAAGTATGCAGACCAGAGAGAGGGAGAGTGCTGACACTCCCGAGTGCTGCCAGTGCTAAAGATCTTAGCAGCTTGGGCTTGTGCCTGATACTCAGATTCAATATGAGGTTATTCTCCTAAGTGTGGGATTAATGGGGGAGGAATTGTCAGCAGACCTGTTTTCACTAACCAAAAAAAATATTGTTTTGAACCTTTAGGAAGAAAATTAGGGCTTAGCAAAGAGAAGCTATCTTTGTGTGTAAAGCAGAAAAACACATGGGAAATTCTGTCAGCTCCGAGTTCTCCTGTCTGGATATTCGAGTTTCTGGCGGACAGTAGGGACCAGATGTGAACAATGCAGATGTGAACAATGATTAACAGCTGTCCAAAGCATCAAGAATTGCTTGGACAGTGCCATAGTCTGCAAGAAGTCTCTCAGCTAAAAGAACACTGTGCCTGAATGATCACGACAGCACTTGGAGTTATGCCTGAGGACATACACTGATCTGTAGTCACAAACAAGAAAAGGATATACAGACATGCCAATTCAAAAAATGTGCCTGCTCTTCTGTTGCATATGGGAGTTCACTGCAAAGTATGCATACTCAGAAGGAAAAGAGCAGATATATAAAAGGTACAACATTTCTGTAGAAATCCTTCAGATCTTGCTCACTTTTGTCTCATTTAGGCATATGTGTGATACAGTTATTCCCTTCGGAGTATTTCATTGTAAGCAGCTCCCAAAATACAATGCAAACTGTCAAGATTTAGTTACAAAACAGAAATTGCACTGATTGCTATTAATTGCTGTGTTGTAATACACAGGAAAAGAAAATAATTCCAGGAAAGAAGAAAATAGAAACATTTGCATTGAGCATTTTATGGCAGTTATGTGACAGCTACCAGACCTGAGCTATGGTAAGGCAGTAACTAATCTTACAGGTTTAGAACCATGTGGCTTTACCAAACCCAACACAGAAGCAAAGGTTTGGGCCAAAGCACATAGCTGAGATTGCTGTGGATCGGCATCACACAAACAAACCACACAACTGCATGCACAGTCTGGGGGTAGCCACAGACCGGAACCAGGAATGTGTTATTCTGGATAGAATTGCTTGGAATGATTCCTCAGGAATGGCTGCTTTGTGCAGCACTTCACTATTTTGGCTCACTATCGCCTGGAAAAGAAATTCTGGCTCCCCACTGGGCTCTGGGCTCACTCCTCCTGAACCCCAGTGCTCTGTCCAGGAGCTCTGTGCCTGAGCAATGCTTCCAGCTCAGTGTTTCTCAGCCTCCTTCTTGCCAACCCCAAGTGTCCTTAGCACACAGAATTCACTTCCTGTTCTATGGTGTCTTTATCATCAGATAGGGTTCAGATAAAAATCACTCCCCAGAGATTTCTCTCTGCGGCTTGAAGGACTTTCAGCCCTTTAGTCTTATAATTCATATCTTCTCTTTTCTACAGCTGCATTTTAATTCCTTCCAAATTGCCTGTACCTTTTGGGGATGCAGTATTTAGGAGTGGATAATTTCAGTGGAATTCCTGTCATAGAATCATAGACTCATAGAATCAACCAGGTTGGAAGAGACCTCAAGGACCATCGAGTCCAGCCCTACTGTTGTTACTAGCCCATGGCACTAAGTGCCACATCCAGTCTCAGCTTGGAAACCTCCAGGGATGGGGAATCCACCACCTCCCTGGGCAGCACATTCCAATGCCTGATTACCCTTTCTGTAAAAAAGGTTTTCCTAATATCCAACCAGCACTGTCAGTCAGTGCTGTACTTTGCTGGTTCAGACTATTATTGAAGCACTGGCAGCTCCTGAGTGTTTTGCAGGTAACCAGCACAGACTTGAAGCCCAGTATAGAAGACTGACAAGTGTCATAAAAGACAACTCTGAACAAGGTAAAGTGCAGTTAGAAGATGTTTTCCCATGACCATGACCATAACTGTTGAATCAATAGATTTACTTGTCCTTCATGTCTTTCTCCACACTTCTTTGGATCCTGCCTCCCAGAGAAGGTCTGGAGCTGCTCAACATGATTCCCCTTCCACATTCTGTTATGCTTTCAGTTTTTGAGGGGCTCCTGAGGGATTCCCATGTCACTGCTAACACCACTGACAGCAATGAATCTGCATGGGCTGCAGATCCTTTGGCAGAGCACTGACATGTCCTCCAAGATATGCAACTCCAGTTGCAGTCCTGGCCCTGGCAGTGTTAGCATGACATCACTCAAGCCTAGATGATGAACATTGGCTTGCTATTACTATTTCTAGCCAAACCTAGAAACTTTGAACTTCATTCTGCCATCAGAAGAAGAAGGACAATGGAGAAAAAGATAATTTTGGGGGGGATAGATTCTTCTTTACAAAAACCAAAAATAGGCAGTTAGGAAAACAAACAAACAAATTAGTGAAGAAACAGGCTGGAATAGTCAAAATTTTGTAACTTCTGAAATAAAAGTTGAAACCCAGTTGATTTTAATTTCAAAATTAGATTTCAAGGCCAAATTTAGCAAAGCATAATTTAGCAATTAAACTAGCACTTGTTGTGTGATCCATTGACTGGGCTGAGGGAGGGGAATAGAAGTGATGAAACTGTAACTTTTATTTGGACAACTCTAGTAATGAACTTCTGATTGTCTTGAAAAAAACAACAAATTCCTTTTGGTTATCAGGAGAAGCCATCTGATTTGTCTGCTGCCCCCAGGTGAAGAAAGGCTGGATCAAAGGTTTTCCACGATGTCTCCAGCCTGCAGAACAATGTTATGCTGATTGCAAAGGAATCCCTGCGATGGGGCAAGGTGTTCAAGCGCTGCCTGGGGTTATCATCAGTCTCCCTGCCCTCCCAAGGGAGACTTGCCATGGCACGTTGCTGCCCCAGCTGCACAGGTATAGCACTGGGGAGGGCTCCTTGTGACAGATTGTGCAATGCCAGCCAGCTCCCCTGCTCAGCTTCACCTCCTGTGAGCAAGGGTTTTGGCCACACTGACCATGCCATGAAAGTTCCCCTTGTGAGTGCTTACTTGGCAATTTAACTGAAGGAAATGCAGTGTCCTCTCAGATGGGTGGGTGGGAGCTGACCGTGTGTGCTGTGAGTGAAAAGCACCATCTCTGCCTCTGCAGGACACTGATGTGCTGACAGAGTCCACTGGTGACCCTAGTCCTTGTCTCTCACTCAGACACCATCAGCTAACTGCACTTCACTGATGTTTTTGTCCTTGGTACCTCGTTAGCAAGGCTGGCTGTGCTGCCTGACATGATGCCTTTGCTTGTTGCTCACTCACTGGCTTCCCAACTGTCTGTTGGCAGCATGTTCTAGTGTTTCAGTGGGAGAAGGTGGTTTCAGTCCTCCTGTTCTTTGCTGGATGTCAGCTCCCTGTGCAACACGAGCTGTTCACCAGGTTAGCTAGTGCAAGGCTTTGCTTCCTCTTCTGGGAAGATAATTTGTAGCTCCTCTCATGCCCCCTGGGCAGGTGAGTCTGGACACCTTCCCCTGCTACTTTTCACTTTATCCGATCCACAAAACAGTACTTTCAGCAAAGTTAAAGGAAGCTGTGACAGCCTCAGTCCTGGCTAAATATTGACAGTGGAAAGATTACCCTTTACGTTATTAAATAACAGAGAATATGTTTGCTGTTCCTGGAGTCTTCAGCCAGAGAGAGCATCTGCCTCCAGAGAAGAAATCATTGATCTCTGACAGCTTTGACTGTGGTTACCGATGTGGCATGGGCTCCTGGGCACACAGGGCAGCCAGCAGTATGTCCCTTGTGAGCAAAACCTGGTGGGTCTCAGGCAGCCAGGCTGAAGGCATGGTCTGCCTGGGGGCCTAGGACCCAGGCTGGACCAGCAGGGTCTGCCACCCCACCAGGTCAGACAGGGGTGCTGCAGCAGAGCTGGGGACAGCAAGGAGAGCGACTGGATGAGCAGGTTTTATGCAAGGGAAGCTGGAGAAGCACTGGTAGATCTGCCATGAGTAAGGGAGGAAAGGCAGGAGGCTGCTTCCCTACTCCATGCCATCAAACAGTCCCTGGGGCAGTTTGTGCAGCACAGACTTGGCCTCTGCTAACCATCCAGTCACCTCTCATTGCAGTGGTTTGGTTTTTGCGAGGAAATAATTAATATTTTAATATCTACAACTGCAGCTTGGGATTTAACCATTTCATCTGTCACACAAGAAAAGCATCATTCATGCTCTCCATCTGAGGGCTGCCTGTTCTTCACAGAGCAGCAGATTGCCTCTTCCTTGTGCCACACTAGGGCTCCTGCTCGCAGCAGGTACAGAAACTGCCCCATCACAGATTTTCCTTTCCAGCATTCCCCTCTGGAAAGGAAATAAACTTTTCCCCTGTTTTGCAGCAGGAGGAGGTCAATGTGTACACATGTGCCTGCACCTCTCTCTGCCCCTGCCACCACTGATCACTTCAGGCCACCAGGAGTGTCAGAATTTTCCACCATGGGGCCTGGCAGTACCTGGGAGGAGGTGTTTGCCAGTCTGCTGCCTTCACCATTCCTTTGGGGAGCAGAGCATGGCTGCTGCCTGAACCATGACCTGTCTATCCTTGATGCTTCCCAGCGGAGCTGTGGCTGCATTGACCTGGGCTTACAGCTGTGATTGCATTAAAGAAAAAGCCTCCACAGTGGCCTCTCTTTTCTGCTCATCTGCAGTGGCACCACCATTAGTTACTGGACACATTAAAGGCAAATTGATACATTACCTACCATTACCATTTCTCAAGCACTTACCAATGTTCTCTCTGTTGCTCAGCAAACACATCCCTCTCCTTGGAGAACACACAGTTGAAGTAAATTAGAGAGGCTGCCCTGAAATCTTCTGCTGAAGAGAAAAGCCTAGCTATGTTTTCATACTTAATTAATTTCAGCTTGATCTAACTAGCTGACAGAAACATGCATGGCCAAACTTTCATCTGAGGGCTTTCAGGTCTAGCCTTTTGGCTTTCAATTCACCTTTGCTCATAGTTTCAGTTCTCAGTGGATCAGACCCTGCTCAGTGGTGGAAACCAATAAAATAAGAGGGAACAGCAGAAACATGCCCAGGAAGTTCCACCTGATCACGAGGAAGAACTTCTTTCCTATGCACTGAACAGATTGCCCAGAGAGGTGGTGGATTCTCCCTCACTGGAGGTGTTCCAGAACCTGGACACAACCCTGAGCCATGTGCTCTGGGCTGGCCCTGCTGGAGTAGGGAGGTGGGACCAGATGAACACTGTGGTCCCTTCCAACCTGCCTAATTCTGGGATTCTGTGGAACAGGATGTGTGAGGATATTTGGATTCCTCCTTTAAATGGGTGCATTCTCTTTTTAGGAAATGGAGGAGTGGGTGATGTGGAATATTCCAAGTTGTTAGTCCCTGCAAAGAAGAGAAGGATGGAGTACTTTTTGCTTTCATTATTCTGGCAGTCTCTTCTGATCTAGAAGAGAGAGGCACACGTGATACTCATTTTGGACTATTAATAAAGAGGAGGAAAGAG
>NW_008658882.1:33112-56946 GCF_000695815.1 Acanthisitta chloris
CCAAACTGGAAAAGAAGCTGTAGCAGCCACCTCTCCTACACACCTTCCCATGCAACTGCTGAAGATTACACAACTGTTCCTGTTCCAGAAACAGGAGCTGACCTTTCCCTTCTACTGTCTGGTACCAAGCATGTCTCAACTTTGAACAGAAATTTTGACAAAAGATTCATGTATTTTGCCACAATTTAGGTGAAATGTAAAATTTAAGCTTGGTTGGAACAAAAACACTTTATCTCCTAAATCAAAGCTTTGGCATGGTCTAAACTTCATCATAGGTTTTTGTCTAATAATGTCAATGAAACACTTGCAGAGGAGTTAGGCTGTGCAGAGGCAAGAAGAGCCTGACAATGACTGAGAAGGTGTAAACTGCTGCTGCTGTGATATGTATATGTCACAATAGGAACATCCACAGTGTATGGGCTTGAGTGGCGAGGGCTGAAATCTGTGTAACATTAGTCTGAAAGAATACATTACAAACCCAGGCAAAATCTTGTTGGTCACAAGAAATGGATACAGGTGAACATGAACAGGATATAATTTCTGAACTCCAGAACTAGAAACTGTGTATCTTTTTTTTATCTGTAGTGATTCTGTTCTCTTTGTTCTCTGTCTCTATGTCAAGGACCAGGATCAAGCAATGTCATCTTAGCGAAAAAACATTCCTGTAGTGTTCCCGATAATAAAAGGAGTATAAAAATCACTGCAGAAAGTGATTCACCATTAGACACTGAGAATTGCCACTGCTGGGGCATTTGCAGCTTCTGCTGGTGGGGACAGCCAGCAAAAGACCCCAATAAATACAGTGAGCAACTAGACAGAGCAGGCTGGCATTGTGACAGAGAGAGGGAACACATGAAAACTTTGATCGAGACTCAAAGGGAACATGGAAGGAAAGAATGAGGTCAATAGCTGCTGCCAAACTGCTGCTTTACATGAGTCAGTCACTCAAAATAGCATTGCCAAAAGCTGATTCTCAGGGTTTTACCTAAATGATGTAGAAAATACAATTTTTGCAGCAAGTGGTGCTGCAGAATACCCAGGACTGGACTACAGGCTTCTCTGCCCCTGTGTGCTCCCTCTGGCATGTGCCAGGAGTGCCTGCCTAGAAAAGCACTTAAGAACAAGGCAAGCATATATTTAGTTTGTTTTGAGCTTCAATCCTGCTTGAATCTTCCCTGTAGCTCTTATCCTGAAAGTGGGAAGTTGATCCCTAGCCAGTTTCCCCAGTACACTCAGGATTTCAGAGATCCCTTTCTTCTCCCCTTGCGGTATCTCTTTTCCTGGCTGAGGAGTTGCAGTTTGCTCATTCTTTCCTCCACATAGAACACGTTCCACATTTTCAGTTATCCTTTCTGGTCCATCTATGAACTTTTTTGATTTGGTGACATCCTATTTTAGATGGGAGAGGCAAGAACTGCATATAACATATAAGGGAAAGGCAATCAGCTCCCAGAACAGGATTAACTGACACAAAAGCAGATGCTGCTTTGGCCATTGCGTTGTGAGTTTGATCCTTGAACTGCAGTGAAAAACCCAACAATGTTTTTTATGAGTCTTCCTTATCCTTGTGTGAAAGTTTCTCCTGCAGTGACAGTGGTGTCTGCAGTCTGAGAGGCAGTGGGATGAGGAACAGAGCAAGGTGGAAGACACAGCCTCCAAGCCCTGCTGCATGCCCAGAAGGACTTGCCTCCTTGGGCTTTCTTACATGATGGAACCTCCTAAAGATCTGTTGTAGGCTATGTTTTTCAGAATGATTGATACCATGTGATGCTGCACATACTCAACCATAACTCCCATGGTATTTTGCCAGAAGTGAGCACTCAGCTCCTGTGTGAGGCAGAGCATGAGGTTCCAGGTTGGGTGTAAATTCAACAAGAAAAAACCATGTAATTCTTGTGTGCATTTCCAGCTGCTTAAACTGTAAGATCAACCAGGACTCTGGGATCATAGTTTTCTTTACCTGCTCTTTCATTGAAGGGGGACACACAGAAAACCCAGTTGCTTTCAATATACAACCCTGATTCACTACCAGAGTGCATCTTATCAGCAAACTATTCACAGTCCTTTTGGAAGTAAAATGGTGTGTTATCTTGTACTTAGAGATTTAAAGACAATGTTGACATGAAAGTGGATAGAACTAAGGCTTTACAGGCAACCATAATTCCTGAATTTCCTGGCTTTGCAGCCTTGGAATGGACCTCAGAGATCATCCGGTCCAACCCCTGCCCTGGGCAGGGACACCTCCCACCAGAGCAGGTTGCTCAAGGCTCATCCAACCTGGCTGTGAACACTGCCAGGGTTGGGGCAGCCACAGCCTCCCTGGGCACCCCGGGACAGTGTCTCACCACCAGAACAGGGAACATTTCTGCCTAAGATCTAATCTCAATTTCCCTCTTTCCATTTCTCCCCATTGCTCCTTGTCCTGTCCCTGCAGCTCCTAACACAGATCCCTCTGCAGCTTCCCTGGAGCCCCTTCAGCTCCTGGAAGGTGCTCTGAGGTCTCCACACAACCTTCTCTTCTCCAGGCTGAACAGCCCCAACTCCCTCAGCCTGTCCTCACAGGGGAGATGCTCCAGTCCTCTTAGCAACTTTGTGGTCTCCTCTGGACTTGCTCCAGCTGTTCCATGTCCTTCTTATGTTTGGAACAGCAGAACAGAGAGATATAATTTAATCTAAAAGTATGAGATCCTAGTGCTTTTCTCTGCAAAGCATTCTTTACAACATCGGTGCTGCAAAAAAGTGAAAATCTAACACGTTATCCAACTCTGAACAGAAACTGTAAGGAAAACATTGTCACCTCTAGGAGGCAGCAGGTTATTACAAATATACAACGTGCACTCGTCTGGCACCTCAGAAGTTTTTGAGGTTTCTCAAATCTCCCGTGATTATAAAAAAAAAAAAAGTTATTCTAGCAGAAATAAATGTATGCTTGCAGTGGAACTGTGTGCAAAAATAAGCTCTGCGTCTCCAGTCAGCAAGAGCCAAGTCTCAGATGAAACAGAGATAAGTCAGGCAAAAAATGAGCCCTGTTTTCCTGGAGTTTCAATGGCAAGTTAGCAGAGTTCGATAGAGAAGCAGAATATCTATCTGGGTTGTTCACCTGCTCTCAGCAAGGCACCCACCCCCGTTTAGGAAAGCATTTGCTCATTTGCTTAACTTCACCCACCAATTGGTCTGTGCTTAACCTCAGAGCTGCCACTTCCCTGAACAACCCTCTCAGCTGCACTTGCAGTGATTTATTGTTCTTTCTTCCACTCAGGCCTGTCCTGAGCTGGAGCTGACCTCTTCTTTCTGAATCTGCATTCCTGAGGTGCTAAGACCTCACACTGTAGCAGTTCCCGTGGTGAAAGAACAGACATTGCTCTTCTGCTGGGCTTTGTGGTGTGATGTGAGCGTCCAAAGCAGAGCTGCCTTTCTCCCTGCAGCTGCCCCTTCGGTGCTCTCAGAGGAACTGTGATGGTTTAAAGAGTTGTCTCACACATTAATACTCTCTTCACATCCCAAGCAGGTCCTTATGTAAAGACAGAACAACACACTGGTGGTGTCATTGGTGATTCAACACCAACACAGCTCATAACTGAATGAAAGTAGCCCCATCAAAACAAGTCTCACAAAACTAGACTTGATTTCAAAACTGCCCAGGGTGGATAACCCTCCACAATCCCTCAGAGATTGCTCCCATCAAAATCATGCCCATTGCTGGGAATCTGCAACATGTTTCTACTCTGAGTTTGGCATCAGGTTCTGGCCAGTAGCTCCTGGTAAGGCACTGTTTGTTCCACAGGACCTCTATTGTCAGAGGTTTATTCCCCAACTGGGTACTTAAAGATTTTGACCAAAACAGCCCTGAGCCTTTTCATCAATAAACAGACTGACCTTGAGTCACACTCTGATCCACCTCCATTTTAGAAAATGATTCTTTGTTCTTCCCTTAATTACTTCATTAACTTGATTTATATCTCCAAGTCTTTTTCAGAGACAGTGATGGAGGGACCAAGCCCATATTCCTCTCCCAAACTTGTCTGCTCTATTTTCTCCTTGCACATGAATGTACAAATACAACTGCTTTGTCTTAATATCATTGCAAAGGATTGTTTCAGTGGTCTGGAATACTTCACCACTTGGAGAAAGGCAACACCCCTTAAAGCTTTTACAACCTGATGCAGCAGTATAAGAAATGCATAAGGAGATAGATGCAGTCACTGCAAGCAAAAGGCTTTTACCTTGGCTTTTTATCCACAATTATTCATTTACTAATTAAACAAAATGCCTGACAGCCATACGTGATCTTCTGTTACTAACTGGCTCCTTCAGAGCCCAAAGTTGGGTGTTACAAACACATTGCTTTGATCTGGGAAGCTATTTTAGCCACCATCCTCTTCAAACTGTCCCATTTCTGTAGCACAGAATCACATAGCAAGTCAATACCAGTGAAAATATGAGCTCACACCTTCAGGCTAAACTTGACTGTCACAAGGATTTCCCTGGGGGGGGAGAAAAAAAAGCCAAAACAACTCTCCCATTTCCATCTGTTAACTTATACTTCCTCCTGGTGAAATGGCTCAGTGAGAACCGGAGTATGTCGGTACCAGCCCCTGACGAGCAGGCTGAGTCAGGGAAAATGTTCAGATGTATGTCAGCTCTTTCTTCTGAGAGTGATGGACTCTGGGACTTTCATTTGTCTCTTCAGTTGCCAGAATGATGGTTGAAAATCCCTCACCTGCTTATTCAAGCGGTTGGCAATTATAGTAAATGGATTTTTTTTTCCTGGCAAAGCGTGAACTGCAGCAAGGGAATTCTCCATGTGTTCTGTACTACTAATTCTTCATTCAGAGAAAGCCTCTTCCATACAGCCCATGGGCAGAAGGCCCCAAAGATCAGCTGAAGAGCTCAGAGCAGGAACAAAGGATCTATAAGCACCAAAGTTTGACTGGTACCTTACATGTTGTCAACACAGAATATTCCTGTCTGAAATATCAGGAGCTGAAACCCATGAACATGCTTTTGGCATCCCTATGCTTGTCTTCTATCAGAACCTGAAGAAAACATGTGAGTAGGGTGACTGCAAAATATGTTGTCATATGAAGCTGACCATAAAGTCCAGCTTGCCAAACCAGGCTCTGATCCTGCTGCCTACTTCCACTGGAAAGATGGAAGAGCTGTGTGATTCTGGACAACACAGTGTGAAGGGCCAGTGAGAAAGGTCTTTAGCCTGAGCCCATTTTACCTTACCACTGGTTTAACAAAGAGAAGCAATTTAATTATCGGGTGTTAAAACAAGCAAGTGTAAAGGTAAATTTGAAATTCATTTATGGCCCAATGTTTTTTAGAACAGGATGTGTTAAAAAGAACTAACCAGGAGAGACAGATGCAGTGGTGGCACATGACAAAGCTGCAGTGAAATTGTGTATCTGTACCAGTTACACACATCAGTGCACACACAGAGCTCTGCAATCTCTGACCCGTCACCTGTAGACCCTCACACACTGCCAATATTCCATGTTGGTCAGGAGCTGGTTTGTTCCCCAGCCACAGCAGTGAAGTAGGTAGAAAATGGTTGTACAAGTCACAAGGAACATAGCAAATGATGGCACTTATCATCCCTTCCCCAAGCTGGGCATTCTGAGAAATAAGGCAAAAACAAATGAGTCAGAAAGATAATCACTCCATCACCTCAAAAGAAAACTGGGACAGACATCTAGCCCTTCAGGTCTTTTCATGTAGGCTCTTCTCCTGTGCTCCCCTGCCCATGGCCTGACACCACTGTGGTGAGCAGCCTGACTAACATGTAGCATGTGTTGTTTGCTTTCTTGTTCTCTCCAGAGGAAGCAGCACATGCACAGGTGTGCCTTGTTTGGTAGGATTTTCTGCTGCCTTTCAGTAGAGGTGCTGCTCTTCATTGATCCTACAGAAAGCAGGTCCAAAAGTTTCAGCCCTGTGCTTCGAGGGGAAGCTGCTGAGGCAAGGGACAATGCTTAATTCTTGCCTGAGTTTGTTCTCCAGCTCCTGAAGAATGAGAAAGTTTTGCCTGACATACATGCAGGCTTTACTCTGACTATAGAGCTGTCATGCAACTTCTGGCAGTCATTATCTTTGCTTTGAGACAGAAAAATTCAACCTCTTGAGCAAATCAGCAAGCCAGCCCTGAGAAATATTGCTCGAGAGCTGATCAAAGATGTGGATGCACTTTCAGTGGGTTAGCTAGCAAGGCCAGCCCCTTCTGCTGACGTCTTTCCTCTCTATCACACATCAGACTTTTCCCAGTGGAGCTAGAGAACAGGCTTCAATGAAAACTGCCTGTTTGCAGCTATATGGGGATTGCAGTCACCACAATCACTATTTCCTCCACCTGACCTGCAGCAGGAACTCCATCATCAGCATAGAAAGGTAGCCTTGTTGCCTAGCAAAGGTGGGATGATTTATCTGTGTCTCTAGATTGGTCCTTTTTCTTTGCTGCACAAGAGAATTGTTTTCAGACTCCAAGGAGAATGAAACCAGGCTAGAAATCGGAGTGGCTGTGGGAGAGCTGCACTCCCAGGGAGGAGAAGGAGTCCCAGGGTTTCTGCGCTTTCTTTGCCTGTGCAGCACAGGACAATGGTTTTGTCTGCTCCAGTTATAGCCCTGGGGGCTACCCTAGGGACTGCAACTAGCATCCTTGCCCTCTGCGGGCTCACCTGCTTCTGCAAATGCAAGCAACCTGGGAAAGGACTCTCAGAAAAGGACCAAGAGGAGGAGGCAGAAAATGCTAAGCCCAGTGTGCTTCAGCCAGTCCAGCAAGTAAGGCACAGTCTCTCATTTACTCTGTGATTTGTCTTTACATGCAGAGGGTGGGAGTGCAACTTCCCTGTTAGGCTCCTCAGCATGTGATTTATGCTGCCTGTTTGTCTGCTTACTGTGTTCAGGGTGTAACAACATGCTAGGGGGAGGAGGAGTGAGGGAAAAGCAAGGATGGGCTGGGCGAAACAGAATTTCCAGAGCAGGAGACAGTTGCCACGGTGCCAAAGAGAAAGCTGCTAATGGCAAAAATCGGGGAGGAGGACCGGGAATGTTGCTCAGCTGTCAAGCTAGATCACAAAAGAAATCAGTTTCTGAGAAGACTGGACTGTACCAGGTGGCACGCAGCATTGTGAGGAGGAGGTGACTCCTGCTGAGATCTCCTATAGCAGCTCTTTAACTCTGTTCACAATGCCTTACAGCTCCTGTGGGATAGCACCCTGTCAACAGCTGGTTTCTTGTGCCAACCTTCCCTACTCTTCCCTCTGCCCCTTTGTCTGAGGGCATTAATTAAGTGTGAAGGGAAATAGCAAAAAGCAAGTGCCAATCTAGAGTGTGATGACTGGACAATCTCATAGCAATGTGCATTTCTCTCTCACTTGCTGTAAGAGCTGCGTGGGGTATGGACAGTGTCAGGTATCCCTGTGTGCTCTCATTCTTCTTGGAATCCAAACCCCCTGACTGACTCCTGAGCTCAAGGCAAGAACGAGCAAGGGGAATTACAGCACACTTCTAATATACTGGAATCCCTTCTTCAAAGGGAAATGTGCTGTGGTTTCGTTGGCTGACTCTGGTCTTAGCATGAGATACAGCACTGAACAGTCTCTGCAAGTATTTGCTGTTGCCCCTGATGTTTGTGTATGCCTACGTCCTTCTTACTGTCATCTAGTCATTCAAAGAAATGCCACAGTAGCCAGTTCCAAGGGCCAGAGATCCATTGTGTGACAGTCTTTGTTTGCCTTTTAATTATTTGAGCTGCCAATCATTTTTGTATTGTGAGAGAATAGCACAAGTCCTGATTGAACTTCTCTGCACTGGTCCTCATTAAACAGTCAGTCTGTCTCTGGCTTCCACTCAGGCTCTTAGGTGGAAAGAGTCTTGGCATCCTCTTGCTTTTGTTGCAGTTTATTCTCAAGAAAGATGACCAAATCTGCAAACTGTACTGCAAGAACTGGTGCAGATGCACAGAATGGTTTAAGCAGAGCCTGTGGTTGCTGCAGGGGAGACTGTGGAGGCTGGTTGGGAGAGCAGCCTCACGGACTGCACAGAGTTTAGGACTTCTCCAGAGATTGCTGCTAGTTCTGAGCCTTCACCCATGAGCATGGTGAATACTTCCTAGCACCTGTTTGCGTTTCCTTAGGATGAATCTAACCTGCTATTCTGTTTGACAGCTTAATCATGTGCTTTTCAGGCTCCTTTCTTGTCTTTTCTACCCCAAACAGGGGAGTCACCACCTCTTGTGTGTAAGAATGTACAATTATGCTGAGATTTTCTGAGTTTACTGTGAAAATGAGTGAGAAATGAGTAACTTTGACAGCCATATCACTCTGCATAGCAATTTTTCTAGCTGCTGTCTGGGGCAACATTACCCACAAATAATATTGCCATCAGGTTCTTTCACAAGACTTTTTGCTGTAATCTTCTAGCTGAGAAACTTCTCAAATCTGTATTTTAACTCCATCCTTGGACTGGGATTTTTTCTTTTATAGAGCCTTTTGGGAAACATCTTGGGAAAGTGTTAATCCATCCTGGAGCTTGTCCACTGGAGTGTCACCCTGTTGGCATGTCTGAAATAAGCACTGAATCTCCACATATTCCAGAGAATCCTCCAGTACCCAGCAACTATTCAGTTATGGTCCTCACAATACTACATTCAGCAAGATTTGCCATGACTTGATGCAGTGTTTGATTATCAGGGGATAAAATCATTCAACCTGCCCTCGGTGTATCACTGTTAGCTGAGTGATCACATTCCTTTAGCAGTGTAGACTTTCTAATTAGAAGTATTATTTCTGATGTTATTGAGTTGGGGATTTGTAATGAAATCTGGATAATGATAGCAGCAGAATGAACATTCTGACTCAGAAAGGGCAGTGTTCTCAGTCTGCATATTCCATATGTTTAGCAATTCTTCCCAATTAAAATAGTTTTCTCACCAGGCGCATGCATCTCCTGTGACATCACTGACTCAGAACCAGCCTATATACCCTCAAGCACTGAGTCTCCATTCGAGTTCTGAGCTTGTGAAACGTTATCATCTCTGTCTGTGTTTACAAATTGTCCTGCTGGAATTTTTTTTCTGACTACATCAGTACACTGCATGTCCTAGTCAGTGTTTGACACACTTAATTATTGAAGCCTGTCAGGGCCACCGATTCTGATAAACAGATGGACAAAAGTAAGATGAGACAAGTCTGCATTTTATTCATTTGGCACATCTCCCATGACTGTGATGCTTGTATTTGCTATAGACTGAGGGTCCCCATGGACTTGTCCCGCATATGTGAGGAGGAAGAGTTCAAACACAAAGATACATCTACAGAATAATGGAAACTGCTGCAAATTCACAAGTCTCAGCAAAGGCTGCAGAGTGAGGATTTCCAAACACATCCAGCAACAGCAGCAAACCAGTGCCCTGTTTGAGTGCCCCTGGGCAGGGACCCAGCAGGGTCAGTTTTGGCCTCCTTGCTGCTCTTGCTTTGTTTCCTTTCAGACATTTCTGCAGCATTCTCTGAACTCTGCTGCTCATCTCTTTGTCTGAGACACTGATTTGCAGAGGGAGCTTCCATAGGCACCACTCTGTAACTGGATTAGTAGGCAGCACTCAGGAACAGAACTGGCAGCAAAATAATAAACAGAGGCAGATGCAGTGGGAACAGGGGGTGGGCTAGTCCCACTGTGCTTGCATATGTCTCTCATTTCCAAATTCTGCAGAGCAGACAGACAAGAGGAATAAAATTTAGACCCAATGGAGCTCTGAGGTGCTGTGTGCTGTTGGATTTCTTGCCTGAATGTCTGGCTTTTAGCAAGAGGAAGTAAAGGTTGTGCTAACAATGTCTCAGATTCGTATGGTGCTTTCCATCCCGAAGGATCTGGCAGTGCTCTGTGTACCAGCAGTGCAGAGCTGTGCAGGCAGGTGCCCTGGTGTGACAAGGATGGCAGTGATGGCAGGAGAGCAGTGTGACCTGGTGGCTTCAGAAGAGACCACGGCAGGCACGGTGTGCTGCTAGGTGTGATGCCTCTGCAGAACTTCGCTTATCAAGCTCTTGGCTAGTGGTTCCTTACACATTTTACTGGGTGGGTCTGCTTCAATTTTAGAAGAATGGAAAACTACATTGAAGTTTTGGATGAGTAACTTCACATTTCCTAGGTATTTTAGGACTGATGAGGCTCACATCTCTAAAAGAGGCATCTCACTCACATCCCTGCACCATATGACTTACATAATGTCTAAACTCAGCTATGCTAGGTGGGGACAGCCCACAGTGACGTCTTTTCTTCTCAGCCCACTACTCTTTCACAGCCCTTAAAATGAGACAAGACCAAATGATATGATGCATAGTGGACTTAGACTGATTCACTGGCTGTCTTGAGAAGATGGAGTCACTGACCTAATTGGTTCTCTACTACTTCCAAGTGTGTGTAACCATGGTGCTCTGATCTCCATAAGAATATGACCGAATAGCTAACGTCCAAGGCTGCTCTCTTTCTTCAGTTTTGTTTCTTGAGAAACAGGCATGCTTTCTCTGGACACACAGGCTGGGTCCATGCAGTCCCAAGACAGACCAGTGCTTCAGGGCATCATCTACATTCATTATTGACAGGAAACAATGCAACTGATGATAATCTTTTCTGTCTCACCCCTGATCTTAACCTAAAATAGGCTGGCAGGCAGCAGGGTTGGAGATTATCCCACTGCACAATAATCACCCAAAATGGCTGTTTTGCTTTTGCTTTTTGCCTTTCATGTTTTGGAAATAAAATCTGTTGCAAGGGTTGGGCCATTTGCTAGCCAGCTTTCCTTCTTCCCATAGATGAATTCAAACGTAAACAAATCAGGAAAGAGACAGGATTCTTTCCTGGGACATAAGGAAAAGAGGACTGCTCTATTCCACTCCACCATTGTTGTTGCTGTTGTGTTGGGAGAAGAGTAATGCCTTTGTGCCAACCTTTGCTTGGGTTGCCTGAGCATTACACCATCTTTCAGGGCCATTCCACGTTCATGACTCAGCAGGTGCTGAAGAGTTAAGAACAAACTGGGACATAAATCCAAATTTCAGTCCCAGTGTAATAAAGGGCAAATCTGTGTTTGAGGGTCAGATGGAGCTCTGGTTCCCAGAGCCAAGGCACAGTCCAAGAGGCTGGGATGACCACTGAGTCAGCCACTCTTGGTGTGCCTTGCAGGGCCCATTTGTTCCACCAGTTCTTCTTTGCCTGATTATATCATAGCTGCACTTGCTCCCAGTGACTATATGATCCATATCTTTGCCTTCCTCATGCTTACTATATACTCATGTAAATCTGTGGGAGGCTGTAGCCTGGTAGAGAAAACTACCAGACCTCAACCATAGCAAAAGTAACTTAATGGTTCATTTGCCTCTTAAGATGAAACACTGGAATTTACTGGTATGGGAACAGAGGAAAAATCAAGCAACAAAAAATATTTTTTTTTCTTGTTGCAACCAAATATCTGTAGAGGAGTAAATCTGAAAAGACATACACCAAGCAGAAGAGGTCAAACTTTGGCAAGAAAATCTCTGCACTTACAAGCAGTGGTTTCTACAACCCAAAGAACAAGGATGGTAAGACTGACCAGAGTCACTGCCCCTTCTGACTCTATCTCAGCTCATGTAACATTGAGAAGAGTGGAAAAAATAGTCTAATTGGTGCAAAGTAATAAACAGGGTTTTCATTTTCAGTTCAATGTTCAGAAAACGGCAGAGCCAGTCCAGCCTCGAGCACTCCTGAAGTTTCCCAACATTTATGGCCCCAAACCAGTGGTAACTTCACCCGAAGTTGTTAACTACACGCAGTACTCCCTGAAGACAACAGAAGAAGCAGCTACTGGAAAACACACTTGTTGGGATGAGAACAGGATGAAAATACAAGTCAGTGAAGAGCTGTTTGTTCTCCCTCAAAACGGTAGGAGCTTTTGGTCTTCAGACTAACAATTGCTTTTCTGGGTGTGGATCTGTAACAGTTCTGAGCATAACGTGATTTTATCTGGAGAAATAAATGTGAAGATGAAAACTTGGGATGCATTTTGCTCTCTTGTCATGAGCACTGTGGGTTGTCTTCAATATATTTGTTTAATAGAAGGTAGTAATGGAGCTCATCAGGACATTCAGAAAGCAAAGATGTAGTGTCTGGTTGCAAATCTTTTTTTACCTAAGCACCTTTTGTGTTGAATGATCTGTCTCACTGGAAGCAAATATTGTGTAGAAAAACATATTTCATGTAGTTTTACTGGAAGCAGTTGGCAGAGTGTGGGTGAAATATCTTTCAGAGTATCTCCTGCAGGATTAGTGCCAGCTGCCCAGCACTGTCCTTGTCAGGGACAATAGCAGCAGGGGTTGAAGCTTCTACTTTATTTTCTCTGCTCCTTTTTTTTCCACTGGTTTGGTGAGATGGTCTCAACTTGCTGCAATGTGCAGTGTAACCTAAGGCTGACACCTCAAACCTTTGTGCCAAACAGAATCCCTGCTTCCCAGCCAGCCCAGGAACACACCAAAGAACATAAGATTCCTGGAGCCTGAGAGAAAATGCAGTGCTAATTATATGCATCTGGCATCATGTCCAGGTTGCTTCCATACTGATTTTTGCCTTCACAGCTGTCTCTTAACAGCAGAATTGACTATTACAGTTATCATTTAATATAACCTTCCTGAAGATATGCCAGAGACATGATGACATCTGTCAGGACTTTTGTGAAGATAATTCTTTATAGCTTTTTTTCAATTGCTTGTGGTTATATTTGTGCCCTTCTGAGAGGCTGAGTGCCACTTTCACCCCTCCACCCTGAGAGTTGGGAGTGTGGAAAAGAAAGTGCCATGGGAAGCAGCTGCATCAGAGGAAGTGACTGAC
Organism: Acanthisitta chloris; assembly: GCF_000695815.1. Classification (NCBI taxonomy): domain Eukaryota; kingdom Metazoa; phylum Chordata; class Aves; order Passeriformes; family Acanthisittidae; genus Acanthisitta; species Acanthisitta chloris. The sequence goes on from NW_008658882.1 coordinate 45,971, forward strand.
TGAGCTACATCCTTAGGTGTCAGGGAGAAGATTACAGGGTGGGGAGGCTGAAGGATGATGGCTGCATTTAGGCTAAAGCTTTATATAAGTTTCAGTGTAAGTGCCTCTCCGCGCTGCTAATGGCACACGCAAGTTTCCTTCCTGCTGTGCCTGATTTCATAGCTCAAGTGTTGCTAAAATTAAGCAAGAATTGTTGCATTCTCCTTTTGATGCCACAACGAACTGGTCTGGACTGTGGCTGGGTGCTGGTCCCACTATTGTTTTCTGTGTGAATCAGCTGACCTTGCAGATAACAGCTTCTGCTGGCAAAAATCTGTGGCATCCCTTTTAGTCTTGCAGCTTGCTTTATTGCAGTATGAAATACATTCTTAGCTCCAAAGTCACACTTGGAGAAACTGCCTCATGACTTCCCAGGTTCATTGTCTTCAGCCTTCTCAGGTGCTATGGAAATAGATGTCTTCTGCATGAGAAAGACCTTACTGTTGAGTTTAGAACAACAAAACAAAACCCCCAAAACCTTTACAGAGGTCTGCCCTAGTGCAGAGTTACATGACAGCTCAAAACAGACTCACAGTCTCATTACAGAGAACATCAGTTAATTCAACAATTCCAGTTAAAACAATGCAAAACAATATAACAAGTATTGGGTGTTGTTTAGACACCTTGGCCTGGGCACAAGGTAAAGGAGCGAGTGTGTGAACCATCACAGGCACAGGGTGGGGGAAAGCAGAAGGCTTGTCCAAGTGCATCCTGCAGAAAAGATGCAGGAATGGTCAGAGATTTGGAAAGGCTGAATTAAGGCAGGGTGGGTCGGTTCTCTTTGGAAGGTGAGGACCTGCTGGCTAAGGGTTCTTTCAGTTCCAGGTGTGGTAAAGGACGTGTGTGTCACGGAACACTTGAAGCCCGAGAGGGCAGCCAGCTGTAACCAGGCCCCCGAGCTGCACTACTCCCTGCTGTATGACCAGCAACAGGCTGAGCTGCGCGTGGCTCTTCTGGAAGGTAAGGGGCAGAGACCTTCCCATGCTGAGCCTCCATCTGAATGGTACATGACACCTGTCGATTGTATTTCTAGAAAGTTCCTGTCCTACCTTAAAACCAACTATGTGTCCCCAGGACCACTGAATGCTTCGCTGGTTCTGGGCTTGCAGAACAGACATCCCTGGTAATGTCACTGCCTGAAGTAAGCATGCAGGGCATGGCTTGGGAACTATTGTTTGCACATCACAAAAGCAGAAGTCAGGGACCAGAATAGGCTCCTCCAGTCCCAGACATGGTACAAAGACACCTCTCTATGTGTTGGTTTGGAGGCAGGGGAAGGGGGTTACTATCTCCTTCCTCTCTCTACCTTTCATTCTTCAACCACTCCCTGCTGCCTCTTCCTCAAGTGAAGTCAGAGCTAAGCTGGAGATCCCAAGCTTACGTTGAAGAAGGTGCCTCTGGCTGTGCCTGGCCAGGCAGCCAAGCTCTGTGTCACTCTCCAAAGTGGGAACTGACAACTGTAACAGTTTTTCCACTCAGGACTGGAGCATCATCAGTTCCTCTGGGAAAGTAAAATCAGCTGACTGAATAATTCATGCACAGAGCAGATCTCTGTGGAAATCTAATCAAATCACACCCTCTGAAGCGAGAATGGAGAGCGTGCTGAACGGCAGCCGCTGCTGGGGGGCTCCTGCCAGCAGCAAGCCCACGGGTCCCCTCCAGGGTAGCCACCCATGCTTGTTGGCTGCCACCCTGGCACTCCTGCACACATGCTCCTCCCTCTCAGGGCTGCCCTACTGCCATCTGTGCAGGCCACAGCTCTACTCCCCAGGTCTACTCCCCTGAGAAACCAGGAGAGCCCTGTGACCCATGGAACGCGGCAGCTCAGGACCAGCTGTCTTGGCCTGGCTGCAGCAAGGACAGCAGTTTTGACCACAAAGCCATTATGCTTCATGACCCTTTGGAGGAAAGTGTGTTTCCCTTGCTATAGAGAAGGCAATGCAAGTCTGTTGGTGCAAGTGGAGTGTGAAATGCCATTCTCACTCTAGGCTTTTCAACATAAAAGGGATATCATGTTAGGGATGGATGCCTCTTGACACAGATCCTTTGGGCTATGGGATGGCTTCTGATAGATTCATTTGCCAGAGACTGGACAAGCAGAATGCAATAACCTTAGACACATCTTACAGTGGCCTGCAGGAGTGGCTGTGTGCCTAGGGGGAAGCCTCTGATGTCTGTGACTGACCTTTCTGATTTTGCATTCTATGTAAAAAAGCTTTTCTTTGTGTGCCAAGGTAAAAGTAAATGAGAGCTGCCAAGCCCTGTGCCATGCTGTCTCATCTCATTGCTGCTCTGCATCTTTCAACAGAGCGTGTTTCCATTTCTGTCTCATCTCTGATGTCTGTGACTGACCTTTCTGATTTTGCATTCTATGTAAAAAAGCTTTTCTTTGTGTGCCAAGGTAAAAGTAAATGAGAGCTGCCAAGCCCTGTGCCATGCTGTCTCATCTCATTGCTGCTCTGCATCTTTCAACAGAGCGTGTTTCCATTCAGGTAAAGCTCTTGAACTCAGCTGTTGCTCTTCCAAACACTATCAGCATCCCTCTGCAGTGGGAGGACAGGGACAGTGCAGCAGGAGGAAAACCCCACAGCACAGGCTCACAGCTTAGCCTGCCCTGCGCAAGCAGAACAGGAGTTAATGTCTATGCAGATGTTTTGCTTTATGGCTGTCATGGAATAAGCAGTTTTGTCACAGATATTTCAGGGCTGCTTTCTGTGTCCTTACAATCAATCTTTCCCAGCTATGCATGGTGGAACGAGTGGAGACCAAGATGCTGGATGCCATTGCTATGTACTGGGCACACTGCTGAGCAAGTCTGGTATTGCTGAGGCCCAGACAGAGTTGAAGAAAAAGGCACTTCACACCCTCTGGGAGGAGGTCCTGCAATTTCCACTGGCAAAAGAGGAGATGCCAGAAGGGACACTGACTCTCACCCTGAGAAACTGCGACAAGTTCTCCAGGCACAGCATTGTGGGGGAACTCAAATTGAACCTTGCTGAAATGGAGGAGTCCTTTGGGAAGGCCCAGTGGGAAAGGCTAAAGAGCCCAGAGAAGGTATGGATCTAGTCAGTGTTTGCAGTCCAGAAACCCTAATGTTTAATATTTGGCCAAAAAAAGCCCTTCTGGGGCTGCATGTCAGTGGGAGGCTGTGTTTGTCTGGAGCAGGGTCAGGGGGGTAATGTGTGACTGCACAGGGCACTGAACACTGCCCTGGACTGGTCTGTCACTAATTATTTCAGAAAGCAGAGGCCAATACACCCTTCCCTCTGCCACTCCCAGCAGTTAACACAGGTCACAACTCCCTCACCTCCTCCCCCAGGTACATGAAATTCTGACAGTGACATCTGTAACTCACAAGCTGTGTCTACAAAAGGTAGGTGAGTTTCTGTGGATTGGTGATACAGGACCATGCTGGCAAGAGCTCAAACACCAGAGAGTGGGAGGGGCTGCAAAGCTGGATGTGGGTAGGGTGTACAGTGGCACTCAGGGGGCCTCAGGCCAGGAGCAAAATACATTGTTGGGGCTGAAAGGCTGGACTGAAGGACATTTATTCGTACTGGGATCGATACAGTGCTGTTTGTTCTGGAAGATGTCAAAATATCGTTCACTGCATTGTGTTGTTTTTCTTCAGTATCAAACCCTCCCCTTCCTTCCTCACCCACATCTTCCCAGCTGCACAGACAGGGGAAGTGGAGGGAAGGATTCCTATAGTACTTGAAGCAGGTACAGGGAATGCTACATGCACACTGACTTCTTGCATGTTTCCTGGAGCCTTTTCCCTGCCATGAACTAGGTTATGCTTCTAGCAGCAGCAATGCACTTAGCACTGCAGCAGGGCACAGCTATTGTTGCTACTAGCACCTCTTTGCTCAGAGGTGCCAGTTTACTCTGGGTGAGCAGTGCAGAACAGCAGTGCTGTTGCTAAGCACGATGAGGTAATTATTGCCTGTCCCTGTCAGGGGTGAGGACTCTCCACTGAGCTGGCCACAGCCACAGTTTGCATATCTGATCTTGAATCATGCTGGCTCACCACTCGAATACTAACAGGACTGTCCACCCTGAAAAACATCTGGCAGAGACAGAGGCAGCAGAAACACATGGGTGATCTGAATGAGTGAAATCATCTTTGGGCAGGAGGATATTTGTCTAATAGCTGTAACCTCTCCCCAACCTTCCCCCCTCCATACTGAGGCATCTGCTTTGGTAGCAATACCTGAGGAACAACCTGTTCACAGCAATGGTCAGTGGTCACTCTGTGGCACCTGATGAAGCCCTGACACACTGCCTTGGTCCAGCTTCACAACTGCACACAGGAACAGGACAGCATTCATTTCTTCTCCAGACTGACAGCACAAGGTTAACACCAACAGTACTCCTGAACAGTGCCCCAGTTTGAGCTGAAGATGTGCAGTGAGAGCTGAATTTGCGTCATCTGGGCCCTGAGAGAGCCAACCATTGCACAGACAGCTTATGTACACAGATCCTGAATCATTCATCGAGAGGAGTGCGGGAGAGGGTGAGGAAGAGCTGATCAAAAAAGAGGAGCTATTTTTGACAGCTCTTATCCAGGAACAAAGTTACTGAGCCCAGTCTAAAGTCTGACATTTCCTTGCAATGTCATGAAGGGCAGAAATTTCCTTCCTACCTTCCCAGTAATTCTCCTCACACACAGGGGAAGGAGCTCAGAGTGGAGCTTACAGCTAAGCAGGTAATGCAATTAGCATTCAGGAATTCAAGAGTCCTGTGAGCAATGCAAAGCGTAGATCCTGCAGACTGATATGCTTATCTTGTCTTCCTTCCCTCCCACTGCTCCGCTAATGGCAGTGATGATAGTGGGTCCTTGCATAGCAACATCCCTTTTGAGACTTCATGATGCTCTGCACGTAATTCATTGAGGAGCCTCTGATGCTTTTGATCCTTGCTGCTAGAAAGGAAGACTGAAGCTCTGAGGGTTGTTTGAATTTACAAGGTGCAGCACAAAGTGTACTTGGAGATTTAATAGGAAAAAGAAAACAAAAAAACCACCAAAACAAAACCCTGAAAAAGGGAGGAGGAAAAGTACCTCAGCCTTGATCTCTTCACACAAAGCTCCAGCAGAGATCAATCATTGTAGGTTTTGGTTTCATGTGGATTCAGACTGGTCAACAGCTTGATCAGAATACTCAGAGCTAGAAAGCCACAGGCACAAGACATGACTTGTGTACAATGTGTATTTGTGTATGTGAATACATGTGTGTGTGTGCACATCTCTACCAGCTCTGCCCTTCCCAACTTCCATTGTACCTTCCTGTGACTGGAGCCACAGCAGCCAAACTCCAGCCAGAAGCTGTAGGATGGGACCTGGAGAGACTATTAGTGGGGATTATTTATCCCCACTTTGTTTATTTAACAAAGGCAGCTCATGACTGGCCTAAACTCTGGTTCGCATTGTGGTGGTGTTTGGGTTTGTCCCTCTGTGTACAAACACCTATTATTTCCTAGTAAACATACAGATATTTGAATCTGCCTTGGTTTAACCAGTGATTTTTGTAAGATCCACTTCAATTTAGGACAGGATTTATGCAAGTTAAATGCATATGAGCCTTTCATTACTACTTGAGTGTATGAAAAAAAGATTTCCTTGGATTGAATTTCAGGCTTCCTTGCTCATGGCCTCCCACCTGATTTGTGCAGGACTAATTGCTTGTCCAGCCCAGACAGTGATGACAGCCTTGTTTTCTGGAGACTCAAACAGCTCATGGGGAACACACAGAGGCCTGTCCTTGCCTGTTTTGAGTAACAGGCTGAAAACCGAGTTTGAAACATTATGGCTTACTTGTAGCAAGAGTGCAGAGCACAGAAATGACCTGAGAAGGGCTGTCCATCCCAGAGGATGTAGATCATGCTAAGGAGTCCAAAGGGAGTCTATTGAATTGACATTGGCTTTCTGGGACTCTTCTGGGTCATTAACCTCACAATAAATCAGATTTCTGTCACAAGCTCCTACTCACTGAGAGAATAACTGCTCCCCTTTCATCCCTTGCCATGGGCTGTCAGCCCTGCATACAACAGTGTGGGATTTCTCTCCTTCCCTGCCGGCTCCTGAGGTGGAAATGGCACTGCTAGGCTTCCCCATCCAACGCTGCTTGTCCAGGGCAAGTGGGGAGGAAGGGGAAAGAGGACAATCAGAAAAGGAAAAGGAAAGGCAAAGGGTCTCCCTCAGGGGCAGCAGGGAGAGCTGCTCACAGTCCTGAGGGAAGGCAGGTGGGAAGGAACAGCAAAGTGCTGTGCTGAGCTCATGGAGTTTTTTGGCTTGGCTGGGATTTTTTTCCATACCAGTTAGGGTGTAAAAGAATGTGCAGCTCCAGGTCCAGGTCTGACTCAGCCCTGGGCATCACCTGTGCTTTCCCAGGGAGCCCTACACTCCTGCTGGGCAGTGTGGGCTGGGGTCTGCCCCCAATCAGAACCTCCTGGGACATGGAGCAGCTGGGACAAAAAGTGAATTGGGAAAAGCAGTAATGGAAGCAGGGGAGGTAAACACAGGGCAGCTAGGTGGGCTCTCAGAATAGAAGCTTCTGACTTCTTGCATTGTATTTCAGCCCTAAATCTTCTTCTGACTAAATATTCCACTGGAATTTGATGTCAGGAAGCAGTTACTTTCCAGTGACACAAGAATTCAGAAACTCACATGTCCAAGGCCCTATGAGTGGAGGAGTCTCTCAGGCATCTTTGCCAGGTTTATTCTCATCCTGGGTAACTGGAAAGATCTTCTGTACAAAGACAGGGAGACATCTTGGTTGGTGTATGACCTTCCAGCCATCACCCTTGTACTTTTTAGTCCTCCTAATGTTATGGCCAAAACTGTCTATGAAGTTAATAATTTCTGTGTCTCTGTTTCCAGGAGCCGTCCACAGGCCATGGGGAGGTCCTGCTCTCTATCAGCTACCTGCCAGCAGCTAATCGCCTGCTGGTGGTGATCATTAAGGCTAAAAATCTCCATTCCAAGCAGCTGAAAGATCTACTTGGCAGTGGTGAGTGTAATAACAAGAAAATAAAGACTGTTGTTTCTGCTATCATGTAAATCTAGAAAGAAAGTGAGCAGGGTGGTATTTGCCAGAAAAAACCCAGAGATGTTTGCCTTAGAACGCCAAAGAGATCTGAATAGTTTCTAAAAAGTGAAAATCAAACACCCACACATCAATATTTCTTACGTTGTCTCTCTCAGTCTGATGTCACCAGCGTAAATCCTCTTGTTGCATTAGTTTTGTTGCGTGCTTAGTAATACTACACCTCTCTCCACTTCTACAGATGTTTCTGTCAAGGTGACTCTGAGGCATCAGTCCTTGAAACTGAAAAAGAAGCAGACCAAACATGCCAAGCACAAGATCAACCCCGTGTGGAATGAGATGATCATGTTTGAGGTGCCTCAGGAGCTCCTGCATGCCTCCAGTGTGGAGCTGGAAATGCTGAGCCAGGATGGTGCTGGGCAGAGCCATGTGCTTGGCAAGTGCAGCCTGGGCCTGCACGTCACGGGTACAGAGAGGAACCACTGGGAAGAAATGCTGAGGAATCCCAGGAGACAGATAGCCATGTGGCACCAGCTCCACATGTAAGCTCAGATGATTCCTGACAACAAGATCTCCACCAGGCCCCTGAGCTGCATTTCACCTTCCATCTTCCCCTCCACAAAGCTGCTCAGCATAGCACTCTTATTACACCACCCTTCTCTGGTTTTCCTGCCCATCCTACCCCAGGAAACTGTCTGGAAAATATTTTTAAAGGACAATCTCTCACCTAATGAACTGGTTGTCTCAAACAACGGTTTGGCTACCTGGATGGTTAGAACTCACTTTACAGCCTGCCCACTGTCAGTTCTGGGAGGTCCCTGTTTCTGCAGGGGAGCTAAGGGGAGAAAAGACATTCTAGAAATGTAAGCCACTCATTGGTATTTGGCACTGTCATCTGTGTCCCTTGATGAGTGCTGGCTCCATGACCAGAAACACATGGCAGAGGTTCTACAGTCACTGCTTTTCATGATACTTTGCAATACTGTGAAAAATGAACTTTACAAAACTAACTATGTCAGACCCAAAGGATCAGTATGAAAGAGCTAACGTGCAGTAAATGGATACCTACAAAAAGATACAGAATCATGGGAGAGAACAGAGGAAGAAGGGGTGAGACAGTCTCACCATCATCCTGTGCTGCCTTTGAAGCAAACACTGCCAAACAAAAAGTCCAATGCTTTCCTTTCCTATTGTGTCATTGAGTTTGATAAATTGCATTTAGGATTCATCTGTTTTCTATCTGTCTACAGTGTCACCTAGGAAGACCCTAAATATGGACAAAGAGTTATTGTTGATGTTACCTCCAAAAACTTGGACCAAATTTTTCTGCTTACTGCCATCTTTTCTGTTTGGGATCCTCTGAGCTGGAAAGTTTCAAATGCTCTAATCATACTCCATGCAACATCTAAAGCTAGGCAAAAGGAGTGGGATCATTTCATGCCTTAGCAGTTGATTGATGTTTTTGGTGTGACAGTTAACTACTGCAATCAAATCCTCATACCAGCATTACTCACAGACAACCTTAAGAACTGCCATGTATTTCATCACTTCCAGACAGAAGGAATTCACTGACCAGACAGACTCTTCAGGGCTTATTTTTCTGTGTGTGCACTCTCAAGATTTGCTGTGGCTTAAATGTTACTGTTTACTGTCCTTTTTTCTGTGTCTCAATGAAGTGAAAGTCTGGCATCTGCAGTGAGGATGTCATGACCCCATAAGCACACTGCTAATCCTACTGCTTTTTCTCAAGTAGTAGACACAACTGTAAGGGACTTCCATGGGGACAAGGCATCCAAAAATCTGAAAACAGGACCATGTAATTTGCAGCACTGAAATCTCAGACAACTTCATATTTGCAGGCTCAGACTGACCCTCTGATAAAATTGAAATATTGTATTGAGCTAGGCTGCATCTAGTATCCATCCCATTTTGATGGTGCAGACAAATAAGTCTAGCAGATTGTCAAGTGAAGGCTGCCAACCTGTTGGCAAAGCACCATAACCAGCATCTGAAAACTGGCTGAAGCACCAGGCACAAAGGGTTATGAACAGGGGAATGACGTTCAGCTGGAAGTCAGTAACCAGTGGTGACCAGGACTGGTGGTAAGACTGACACTATTTAACATCATAAATAACCTAGACAACGGGGCAGAGCATGCCCTCAGCAAGTTTGCAGATGACACAAAACTGGGAGTAGTGATTGATACTCACGAGAGCTGTGCTGACACTCAGAGGGATGCTGAGAGGCTGGAGAAATGGGCTGTCAGGAATTTCCTGAACTTCAACAAGGACAACATCCTGCACCTGGGGAAGAACAACCCCACGTACCGGTGCAGGGGTAGAGGCAGCTTTCCAGAAAAGGACCCGGGTGTCCTGGTGGACACCAAGTTGGACAGGAGCCAGCAATGTGGTTGGGTTTGCAGCAAAGAAGGCCAACAATGATTTATGCTGTGTTAAGACAAGCATTGCCACCATGTCAAATGGGGTGATCCTCCCTCTCTAATCAGCACTGGTGAGGGAATATCTGGAGTACTAGTCTCCACAGTCCAAGAAAGACACAGAGTTTCTGGAAAGAGTCCAGCAAATGGCTATGAAGATGTTTAAGGGACTGGAGCATCTACTATAAGAGGAGAGGCTGAGAGAGCTGGAACTGTTCAGATCAGTATGTATAAGTACCCACAGTCTGGGAGAGAAGAAAAGAAGACAGAGCCAGGTTCTTCTCAGTGGTGTCCAGTGACAGCACAAGAGGCAAGGGCACAAATTGCAATACAGGAAACTCCAACTGAACAAATTGAAAAAATTGAAAAACAAACAAACAAGCAAACAAAGAACTTTATTACCGTGAGGATAGTCAAACACTGGGACAAGTTGCCAGGAGAGATTGTCGGGAGTCCCTGTCCTTGGAGACACTCAGAATCTGATGGGATACAGCATGACAACCTGCACTAGTTTATCCCACTTTGAGCAGGGGTGGATTTGGACAAGATGATCTCCAGAGGCCTTCTCCATCCTCAGCAATGCTATGATTCTGTGAAGAGGCTGAAAAGGCTGATGCACAGTGAAAACTCTGTTATTTTTACACTGCTGTTCCCTTTATGGGTGGTGTAGCCAGGACTTACAGGATCATTTTGAAGAGAGTGGTGTCACCAACTTTGACCAACCAGACAAGCAGAAAAGCTGAGAATGCCAATGAATCTTAAGCCCAATGTTTTAATCTTTGATATTGATCCGCTGACTAGAGGGGATGGAAACAAAAAAGAAATTTGGCTTCTTGTTCTGCTCCACGGGGTTTTGCTTATTAACAAAAAGCTGTGAATAAACTAGACACGAGGGTCTCATTAATAGTCAATTCTGAAGAGTTGCTGTGTTCACGATTTGCCTGTAGATACACCTATAGATTTAGAATAATTATTTCCATCTTAGTACAAAATTCATTGGACTGTTGGCTTACTATACATATAGGCTACTGGCAGCACTGTGATTCTTTGGGGGACAGCAATAGGAAGGATAACTTCATGGTATGATGCTATTTGGCTGGCACTCTAAAGCCTGAAGGGCCAAATATTTGCCTTGCTGCCAGGAGATTCCTCTAGCCCTGCATCCTGCTTGTTTTACTGAGTCTTTTATAACATCTTGATGACTGACTGTAAACATCATTGTCTGCCTGTGCCCCGATGATTTTCGCACGCCCTGTAATAGATAGCATTCCTACAGCATTGAAAAGCAAAGCTCCTCGGGATCTGTCTGCGCTGTGACAAAACAACGTCCTTTTTTTTCTCCAGCAGGCGAGTGAGTACGTGTCTGCCGACTGCTCGGCCGCACGGAGCGGTGTCAGAGGCGCTAACGAAGGGCATTGTTCCCCGCGCCGCTCGGGGGAATGCATGCCTCTCCC
>NW_008658883.1:0-62287 GCF_000695815.1 Acanthisitta chloris
AGGTCTTTTCCAACCCAGCTGATTCGATGATTCTGTGATTCTGCACAGTCAACTTCCTTCCTCAGTAGTGTGAAAACCTAGAGAGGCTGTCCCAGAGTATCTGCATGTATGTTCTTCAGAAGCTATGCAATTTGAGGATGTATTATTTGAAATACACATTCCATGCTGAAAAAGTCCAGAAGAAGATAATCCCATTGACTTAGTCTGAAGTCTAGACTTCTCAATACAAAGATCTCTTAAGAAAGTTGGTCAAGACTTTGCAGGAAAGAACGTCTCTTTTTTCTCCTGGCAATGATGATAATCCCCTACTGCTCACAGAATGTCATTTAAATTACTCAGAGGCTTTTGGCTTGCTCATGGATGATTCTTGATGAAGATTGGCTTCAGCTATAGATTAGGGAAAATTTTCACAGGAAAGTTCAGTCATTAGAGTAGTCAGCAATTTGTTGTGAATTTCTGAGGGGAGAGCTGTCAAAAAAGAAATCTGGCTCTTCTTCAAAAAAGCTTTTGCAACACAGTCTGTTTTGATCTATGGCTCAACTGAAAAAAAACCTGAGGAAAAAAAGATCTGAGATAGTTAAAAAGCCCCTGTTGAGATTTTTCTTTTTATAAATAAAGAGATCTTTCATGCTCAGGCAACACTTCGTAATGAAGTACAAGCTAATCTATCTTGGAATTTACAAACCAACTTTTAAAGTGCTTTGATTGACCAAAACTGGAGTATTGTTAAATTTTTATTTGAAAATCCTTTTTCAATTATTTTTTCCTCCTCCTCCACATTCTCCCCCCCCTCAACATTCCCCTCTCCTCCATCTTTTGGGGTGGGAACAATTTCTGAAATCATCTATGTTTTCACAGGACAAAAAGATTATCTTTCACTCGGCTCTTGAATCTGTTCACTAGCTGGGGATCTGCCCCATACACTTCTCCAAGTCCCTTGAAGTGTTAACCTGATATTTTGTTGAAGTGTGGGTTAGATGTATCACTTTCAAAGAGAAGAGGTCACATTCTGATGTCTGTGCTCACGCTAAAGTAGTGCCTTGTGCTGCCTAGAAGTCACACTGGTTTCACAGAAACTATTCATGGAAGAAAGTCTTCAGCATAAATAGACACTACATTTTTTAGAAATCCTTACATACAAATGGTACATAAAATACATTCAGAGAAGAAGTCACTGATATTATGCTGTGTTATTTTAAGGACCAAAAGCTGCAGGAAAATGCAATCTTTCTCTCCACCTCATGCTCCTTTAGAGGATGTTTTCACAATACTTCAGAGTTGCCGTGGATCTGTTTCAGTTGTGCTTTTCCTGAGTGCTGCTCTTTTAGGTGGCATCTCTTCTGAAGGGAGGACAGTGGGCAAAGTAGAGGCTTAGCACTGGTAGTTCTGTGTGTATTTCACATGCCACTGCCTCACAAAAGCTTGCTGAAATCCAGCAGGCATGTCATTTAAGGAAAGCTGGTATAATTAGAACTTGCTTGGGAAATTTTACAATTAACTTTTTGGATGTTGAGCTTTTTATGCATTGCTACATTTTGGATTCTTAAAAATCAGCTGGCCTGTGATTTGTTAAAATTGCACACAAGGCCTGTGTTTATAGTGTGACTTAGTTCACCCTATGCTATGAATATAATATTTTGTTTGGAAGTATAGTTGGAAAAATTGAATATACTGTTGTATGTCAGCTGTTTATAATCAAAGAAATATGTTTAAAAGAGTTCTAGGACCTTTATAAACTATGCATGCAAATTACTTTTGGAATTGCTTTATTACATTCAGTTGTGAGTGCTATTGCTTTGGGTAACTATTCAAATCCATTGTTATACATTAATTACAACCATAATATAGCCTTTTGATACATTTAACTCCACTTACATCAGCTAATCAAAGGCGCATGCGTGTTATGCTGCCACAGAACATGGAATAATTAATTTTAAGTGTTCTGTTTATTTCTCTAGTGTGTCTTATTTTTCTAAAAATAGAAGGCAAACCTTAAAAACTGAGAGAGATTTGATCGGTCATTAAATGTATTTGTGTGCTCTTTGCAGCAAGAACATCTAGTGAAATATTTGAAATAAATTGGCAAGGAAGTGAACTTCTGGTCCATGTACTTTAACTCCCTCGGAGTGTGCTGTTCATGTGTTAATACACACAAGGGCATCATTTGTATGGAAAATGCCAGTTCCTGCTGTGTTTCTCTGTTTTTCTTTCATATGCATGCAAACATGCAGTACTTGAGTTCTACAAATGTAGCTGCTGTGATCCATGGGGAAATTTGCTGCATTTGCATGTATGAATATGCAGGATTTCTAACAGGAAAAAATCATATAAAAATAGATGTGTATGTGCATCCATATGTACTCACTTAATGTAAATGTGTGCATTTAAAAAAAAAAAAGCCAGAATGAATGTAACATGTATTTCTTACATATCTGATGCTTGTCCCTGATGTGTGTACTCCGTGGCTAAACAGTTTTAGAAAGCTCATTTGAAAACATTCTCAAACAGTTGACTTTGCTGCTGCTATTTTTATCCAAAACTCTACCACTTATTATTTTGGGGTGTTTTTCTAACAGGACAATAATCAGTCCCCTGTGGTTTATACAGTGAACTGAACTGTACACGTCTCTTACATGTTTTTCAACTGGAAACATGTGCTTGTAGTTGTTAGGACTCAAACCTGAAGAATATTGGAGAACATCAACCAGTAGCCATGTTCTGTTAATAATAGCTAGGAGAAGCAGCGAAAAGTGAAGAGACTTGCAGAGGGAATTACTAGCAAAAGCACAAATGGGTTTCAGCTGGCCCTGAGTGAATCAAGGCTGGAAAGGGAGAAAAAAATCTAACTACAAGAAAGCGATGTTCTGGAGCTGCTTTCCAACAGAAATTTGAGCAGCAGGAACCAGACTGATACTTGCAAAGCTCTTGAGTCAATTGATCACAGGATTCTGTCACGTGGTTGCTGAAATCATAGAAATGCAGTTGGTTCTTCCTCTCAGTGTGTGCTTTATCAGCTTCAGGGACACTGTACCCTCTGTATCACCTACACTTCCCCAAAAGGCTCAACTGGAAGTAAAAGTCAAGAAGAGCTTTTCTGTTGGTAACCTGTGGTGGGATTAGCATGTCTTACAACAATGTAACAAAAATGGGAACTCAAGGGTTTAAATGAATTAATTTGCTCCTTTTAAATACATGCACCTTCCTTACAATCCTCTCACAGAATTGCATGTTTGACTCCAGTCACCTCAGCAGAAAACTAAAAGTCTGCTCCCATCCCATCTTGCTCTGTCCTCACCTTTCTCACCTCACAGTTCTTTTTAGAATGGTAATTGTTACTTTTGAGTAGAAAATATACCAAATCCAGAGCCATATCTGACTCCTGCTGTTAGTCCCATCGTTAATTAATGATGCTATTAATCCCAACTTTAAGGTTTGACATAAACTAATAACAAATGACTGCAGAGTAGCTCCAGGCCTAGCATATCAGTATCTTTAAAAATCAACTCAAGCATGAAGCAAATGGATACAAACTTAGTAGTCTGAGTGTGAGTCCCCCAATTCAAGCTTTCGTATCAGAGTATTATTTTAAAGGCATCAAAACTCGATTTTAAAAACTAACTTAGTTTCGAAATTTTTCAGTGTATTTAGAATTTTTCTGTTTTGATCATGGTGAGGTTTGTCCTGGCTAACCTTTATTTGTTTACATTCTTTCTTTCTCCAGTTTTACTATCAGGTTATGAAATTGTGACACTCTTTGTCCTTAGCTACTTATCCTTAATATTATGGGTTTTTTTCATCTGTGCAACCAGTTTACACCATGTATATAAAGAAGATGGTCAGTTTAAACTATAAAAAGGAAAAAGAACAATATCTGAAAGCAAAATATGTTTCCCTTCGGCAGTCTCCCAGTGAATGTTGGTGTACCACCCAGGCTTAAAGAACTGTCTTGCTTATGAAAGCAAAGGCAACACAGAATCAAACAATGGTTCAATTTCATGGCTCATTTCAGACATCATTAAGCATATTTGGTTTCACCTCATCTTCATCAAGGTCCCCAAAAGAGACAGGAGCCCTGATTAATGTATATTGCAGGAAAAGAGCAAGAGTGGAAACTTACTACATCTTTTTTGAATCTGATTTCTTTGCTTCTTTGGCTGCTGTTGTGCAGCTTTTTATTCCTCAAGTTTTCAGGATTATTCTTCCCTTGTGCTTATTCCTCTCATTACTGCAGAAGACACAGTGCAGTTAATAAACCCCTGGCAAAAGTCAACTTGGACCTGCAATTCTGCTCATGGTTGTTTCTTCTGCAGATTACTGTTCTCAGGAGAATTTCTGAACTGCCTGGCCAACACCTTGGCAGTATTCCTCTTTGCTTTGTTTTACAGAAGGGTTGAAGACCCCAAATAGAGTAACTTGTTACTTTTGTTTACTTTATTCTCCAGGATAGAAGAAAATAGAAGCACCCTGCTTTATGGGCTCTTTTTATTGTTCTTCCCCTGTATGTGTTTACAGCCAGTGGCCAAGGAGATGAAAACCTGCTTACACCACTCTGGCACTGTTGAACTCACAGGGTAATGTCTTCTGGCTCCAATGGAGAGAAAATTCCTACTCTGTAGGTATAAGATATGAGAAATCCAGGATCCCATTTTTCCCCACCACCCTTCCTTCAGGAAGGTTCAGGTTCAGCTTCCTCCAGAATGAAGCTACTCTGTCACCATGTCCGCTCTCAGGGGGTGGCTGTCATGATGGTTGCAGCTGCTGTAGAGATTTGTGAATATTTGTGTTGCAGTCATTTGTATTTAAAAATAGAAATAAAATTAGTAAGATAAAAGTAGGGAGGAAAAAAAAACCCACCTTTCTGGATCTTGCTCATTGCTGTGGGATGTTAGCATTACATGACTGGAAGGAGCAAACTTTCTGCTTTCTGCTAAGCCACTTCCATCGGTGCTTCAGATGTGTTTATGTCCACCAAGCAAAAGAGGTGAGGGTCCAGGGAGAGCTCTTGTTTCAACAGGCAGGAAGCCACATGCTAGGACAAGTGGAGATTGAAAGCGGCTCTCCTGGAGTCACTTGTAGCCCCTTACCTGCCAAGGGGTCTGCATAGAAAATACATTGTACCTGAAGGAGTAAGAAAATCTTGGTACCGAGTACTGTCTGTGTAAACTACTCTGAATCATCAAAAAGGCAGTGCTCCAATGAGTAGAGGCTTTGTAGTTGCTAGAAATGGGCTGCTTAATTGCTGGACATAAAACTTGAGAATTTTGGTTTGTCTTCCTGTAGTTTTATTCAATTTGATGTTCGTTTCCCCTTTCTATTTCTCTCTCACACCTCTGCTCATTTGACCATTTTCTCCTTCAGCTGCTGAATGTTGGCTCCTTTTCCTTCACTCTTTTTTGTCACATTTTTTATTTCTCTCTCTGTCCCTTTCCCCTGCCTGACAACCAGGCTCCTCGTGCTGGATTAGCCTCTGCCTCAGGACCTGCCGTGTCCAAGCGAAATCTTGTTGTCCATTGAAAACTCATTCATGTGCACTGCAAATAAAATGTTGGAGTCCAGTGACAATGGCACGTGGAAGAATGAAATACTAATCTAGATGAAGTTTTGACCTTTATTATTTAAAGGAGGTGCAGCTAATTCAGTATCACCTATACCTGCAGGTTTTTCCAATACCATGTTTTGATGAAGTGCTTTTGTGGCTGTTGAATTTTGAAACCTTTGGAGAAACTTTAATTTTAAGCTAGTTACATGACAGTGGGCTTTTGAACCAAGCTTTGCTTTTGTTTACGCAAAATCCAGAGGAATGAGAGAGACGAGGACTTCTTTAAAGGACATTGTATCAAATATCAAAAACATAAGCTAACCTTGATGATTTACATAAATGCTACAATATGTGATTTAAATGAAAGTTAGCATTTCATGTTTTAAGTGCAACCTCTTGCCTCTCTCATGTGGAGATTTGAAGCAAGTCTTGCAAAAATTCCTCAGCTCAGCAAGCTCGCTCTTAAGCTAACAGCTAATACAGTGCAGAGATCAAAAGGGTTGGTTCAGTTTTTTTTGGAACCTGCACATTGAGATAAGATCTACATGAGACCAAGCTGAATATTTTTCATGTTACATCTGTGGTTTACCAGAAGTGACAGTATCATATAATTAGTGATGTAACGTTCGAAACATTTAGTAAAGTTGCATGTGGATCTAATCTTTATGCCTAGTGGAGCTATTATATATTCGTATAGACTAACTTCTTCTCTGTAATGTCTTTATAGCTCATAGTTGATTAGAATGGTGTCTCTCGTAATAATTTTATGCCTAAGGGTAAAACTTATGGGACACAAATGAACTAATATCTCTTGAATTCTGGTTGATTTTGCAGCCATAAAAAAGCCAAGATTTGTCACCTGCTAAATCACATGCAACTCCAGTAGTCCATTTCTTATTGTCTTAAAATTTAAATAGCAATATGGGGCTTTTATTGATAGTAATAGTTAAAAGATATAGTAACTATCATTATGATAATTAACTAGCAAAATATGAAGAGTTGAATTTAAAATTAATTCATTACATTTGTAATTGTTTTTTCTTATTTTAGACTCATGCTGTAGATACCCTGTGGCACATTCTGAAGTGCCTTGCTTTTGCATTAAGAAAATAATTTTTGTGCATGTCTTTCTGGATGATTTCTGGGTTTCACTCCGTGGCCAAATCAGGTCATGACTCACCAGAAAGAGAGATTCCTCTGTACTGTGGTATAGGAGGGAGACACCTTCTGCATGCTGGGGACAACTTTGCATGCTTTAGTGCTCATTGAAGCACTATGGAAATAACAAGAGCAATATTTCTTTATGAATGTTCTTCTACAAAATGCTTTCTTCCTAAATGAAAAGAATATTTATTTCCTAAACTGTCTCTGGAGCTCCTGATGAGGCATCCTGAGGGCATGATGAGCATGCCCTCATTTCTGGCACAGCAGACTGCTGGTGCACTGGCTCTTAATTCAGTGTCTGCAACAAACCACTCATTTGGGTGTGATCTTTTTGTTTGTTCAGATTTTTATTAGATCTTTTCTTTCCACTTCCATCTTTAATAGTTGCATGCCTTGTTTCTTTGGCAATATCCAGTATTTTTGTTGATTCCAGTTAGGTTATGACTTTCCTGGTTGTAATATTAGTTTTGCATGTTATTGCCATTGAGAAATAGTGGTGGGCAACTTTCAGTTGCCTGTTTGGATAAGTGGAAGAGATGCATCTCTTTTGGTAAGTGCTTTTCACCTACTGATTGAAAGCTCTGTATTAGAGGTAAGAAATAGCAATGTTTACTCCTAGCTCTCATCAGTCTGCCAAACTAAGGGTCGTTGCCAGGCATCAGCTGCTCATTTAGTACATCATGGGTATCTCTTAGTGTGTTTCCTTCCACATCTTCCTTCCACATCTTCCTTCCTTCCTTCAGGAATGTAGGCCTCTTATTTTGATTCACTGTTTGCTTCATTGCTTAATTGCTCTATATCAAAAATACTGTGGCCAGCAGGACAAGGGAAGTGATTGTCCATCTATATTTGGCACTGGTGAGGCCACACCTCGAGTACTGTATCCAGTTCTGGGCCCCTCACTATGAGAAAGACATTGAAGTGCTGGATTGAGTCCAGAGAAGAGCAACTGAAGCTGGTGAAGGGTCTAGAGAATAACACATATGAGGAGTGGTTGAAGGAACTGGGGGTGTTTAGCCTGGAGAGATGAAGACTCAGGGGAGACCTTATGGCTTTCTACAACTACCTGAAAGGAGGTTGTAGCAAGGTGGGGTTTGGTCTCGTCTCTCAGGCTACTTGTGACAGGATGAGAGGAAATGGCCTCAGGCTCTGCCAGGGGAGGTTCAGTTTGGACATCAGGACAATTTTGTTGCTGAAAGAAGTGGTTAAGTATTGCAAGAGGCTGCCCAGGGAGGTGATGGAATCATCATGACAGTGCTCTGGTCTAGTTGACAAGATGGTGATCAGTCAAAGGTTGGACTCGATGATCTTGGAGGCTTTTTCCAACCTCTGTGATTCTATGAATGAATTTTTCTCTGTGTATATGTGTGTAAAATCCGAGAAAGAACCATACTGAATTCTCCTTTAATTTCTCATTGCCATAAGCATTTAAAATATTAGGGAAAAGTAGCATCAGTAGTGTTTGATGTTTGAAGCTGGCTATGACTCGAAACACGAGAACAACTCTCAAGGCTGCATTTCTGCTGTTTCTTGAGAGAAGGCCGTGCTTGTCTTAGTTCTGTCAACCCTGGTTACATAAATATTTATTTGACTTTTATTTTAGGTGTCTGTAGAAAGTGCTGGCAGGTTCTTTGCCCTTATTTTGCTGTATTTTTCCCCATAAGTGGTGTGGTATACCATGTACATTTGATTTGTAGTCATTCTGAGAGTAACTGAACACACACTAACAAAAGATTGCTAAAGACTTAGTTGTTCAAAGACCAGACTTTCTCTAATGACTTCTTTCTGCAAATGAACATTGTCAAAGTGGCTGTAATGTTCACTAATATAGCACTTTCTTTATAAATTCATATTATGAATTGTGACATTCAGTGGGGCTGCTTGTGATAATAAACACCATGACTCTGTATAATAGAAGTTTGCATGCTCTGGCTCTTACAGCTTCTTGCATCAGCTAATGGGAGTATTTTATATGTGCAAGTGTCAGAGAAATTTAATCATACTCTGTGACTAATACTTAATAATAAGTCTAGATATAATCAGTAAAATATCAGCAGAACTGTGTGCAAGTGAGTTTGGGTTAAATAACTCTTTTATTTTTAATTTATTGTAGCTACATGGATACAGTCCAGAGCATACAAACTCTAAGTTTTGATCCACTAAGATGCAAATGATAAAAATTAAGGGCTTTTTTGTCATTCATAACTTCAGAAGGACTTTTACATAAGGGCACTTAACCTATGTAAACATCTACCCGGAGCAGTCTTTGAGATCAGTGTGCTTAGAAGCTTTAAAAGTTGAATGCTATAAAATGTTCATGGGTAATATATTTGGAACATTGGCTGAGAGATGGGGAAAAAAAGAGGACAGGTTTAGATTAGATACTGGGAAGAACTTCTGTGCTGTGAGGGTGGTGAGGCACTGGTACAGGTTGCCCAGAGAAGGTGTGGATGCCCCATCCCTGGAAGTGTTCTAGGCTGGGTTTGATGGGGGCTTTGAGCAACATGGGGAGTAGGAACTGGATGATCTTTAATATCCCCTCCAACCCGAACTATTCCATAATTCCATGATTATTTTAATTTCGCCCCTCCATTATTTTTTCAGCAAGCTGCTGCCCGTTTGTCTGTGCCTGTGTAAAGGTACCTGGACTCTCTTGATCCTTCTCTGCTTGCACTATATGCAAGTTCTAGTTTCTTCGAGAAAAAAAAAGGAAAAGGCATAATTAGATACTTTGTACCCTTCTACAACCTGTGGTTCTGGGGTAACAGGCTCAGAGAAAAAGAGCAGATAGAAGCTTAGGCTGATACAGCAGCAAGGAAGCATCAGTGTGTTAGCAGAGGGAAATTGGTTTGTGCCGTGATGTATAGCGAGTCATGTTTCCACACTCTTTAATTAAGCAGAGTAACAGCCTGTTGGTTCTTACTGTGGTTTCCAGCTCTGGTTTTAATTATCTGGGGCTTTATGATCTCTGTGTAAGTTATCTGACAATAAAATATTCTATTTTGAGCAGCAGCATGGAGCTGAAAATGGAGACTGAGTTTCAGTTTGCTCTTGCACTTCCAGGACAGGGCAGCCGTGCGAGGGCTCAGTCAAGGACACTGGCAGTGACATTTTTCATTTCCCCACAAGTGCCAAAGATGGAGTGTTACTAGGCTTGTCACATTCTCTAGCATGCTGAGTTACATGCGAAGAGCAGATATTTCTAAAGTACTGCATTCATGGTTCATTTGGATGAGCAGGCATTTCTAATTTGGCACCAGCCTAATGAAAAGATGCATTCCATTCCAGATTCCAGCAGCTGCAGACTTCATTGACTCCAAAGATAATGCCTTTAGTTTTGGCTGTGGAACTCGAGTGATACTTCAGCTAACTGCTTCTAAATCCAGTGGTTGTTATACTTAGAGGAAAAATAATGAAATAAAATAGTTACATTTTAAATTCACCCTTATGTTAGTTTTTGTTTGAATTATTGGTAAATCATAGATATACTCTAGTAGATTAAGTAAGAATTTATGGCACGTTTTATATGCAAAAACCCCCACCCTAGCAAGCCCAAAGCATATCTGACAGAAGAGGTAATGCAGAGGACTCTGACTTAATATATACATGCTAAGCAGTTTTGCTAGCAGTGGGGGTGAGTCATGTGCTTTCATTCTGCATTTCTTTGGATTCTGAAGGAGAGCATGAAGGGTAACAGCTGAGGTGGAAATTTGATTTCATTATATATTGGGAGGTAACTAGACTGAATGGTAGGAGTAGCCTTGTACGTTTAAGAATAAAGGTGAAATTTGGCCATTAAATTAGATTCAAATTTAGAAAAAGCATCTCATGTCTGGCATTCTTTATCTTTCGATGTTCTTTATAAATAACTTATCTTGTTTCCTTCCAAACTGATAGAAGTAGCCTGTTGCTGAGATAAATGTTCTTTTCCTAATTTAAATACAGAACAGATGAGTTCCCACTTGTGAGATTTTGATAGAAACATTTAACTGGTGCTTCTTTTGATTGCTCACCTTGTTTTAACCTAAAAATCAGTGGTGAATTTACTTGAGTTGAGGCATAATCCATTAAATTTCTGCTGATATCTGAAAATTAATCAATTGGCACCTAATTTATAGAGCTTTGAACATGGCAAAAGGACAGAATGTCCTTGCTGTGCTCATTTCAGTTAACTGTACCAGCAAGACCTGTAACACTCACAAGAAAGGTATGCTTGCTTATTGGGAAAAAGGACTTTAAAAAAGGACGAAGAGTTCTGTCAACATGACACTGTTAACTTTTAAAAGCAGTTTTTACAGATCTGGCTTTTCTACACATTTAATTTCAGCTTTGAAAGTCCTGTATTTTATCAAAATTGTGTTCCTTTCTATGTTTTTGCATCTTCTTACTGACAATAGACATTTTCAAGCTTTTTAGTAATATTGTCTGAGAACAATATAAGGAAGCCTATCCAGTATAAAGCTCAGTGCAATACATTGACAGAAGGGCATGGTGTGCAGTTCTCCTCCCTGAAACCTACGGAATAAGCCTTGGTGGTGTTGGAAATGGAAAGAGGAGAAAGGACATGATTTGGTGAGGTGTTGAGAACAGCCCAACTTTTTCATGCAATGAAGTGAGAATAGCATTTTTACCATGGATGTAGTAGGATGAGAGGCGGAGTAGTAAACTCTTCTTAGTCTAATGAGAGAATCATAGAATCATAGAATCAACCAGGTTGGAAAAGACCTCAAAGATCATCAAGTCCAACCCTAACATGGTTACTAGACCATGGCACTAAGTGCCACATCCAGTCTCATCTTGAAGAATCATAAAAGACCAGAGCAAGCAATATAAGAAACACCTGACATTGCCATTTGTTGTAGTAAGCTGATCTGTTCATGTGCTCAAAGTGTAAAGTTTGGATATACTACCTAGAACTGCCCAGGAAATAAATGAGAGAATCAGTGGTTTCCAACCTGAAGGGTAGAGTCAGGTAATTAAACTTCTCTGTTGAGACTGAATAGAAATAATATGACTGATAAAAGTTATTTTTACCTGACACATTTGGGATGTATATGTGGCCCTTAAATCAAGCTAATTGGGCTTTTTTAATACCAATCTATGAATATAGGGATGTGACTACCAACATCCAGGTTTGTGATGCTTACCTGAAAAATTTGATAATGAGATTTATTTTTTTATCCTTTTTCTTTCAAGGATCATAGGTTTTACTTCTTTTGATTGTATTCTATTTGTAAAATAAGCATGTTTTATTTCATGACAAGCCAGGATTCTGTGATAGATGAGCTTTCATTAGTAGAACAGGCATATCAAATACAAAAAAATTCTTTTTTTGTGTGTGTTTTGAGGTTTTGGTTTTAATCCTGACTTCATTCAAGATACCAAAGTGGGCAGACTTGGTTTTTTTTGTTTGGTTGTTTTTTTTCCTATGCTCAGGTTTAGCAAAGTGTTCTTTGGCTTGGGCACTGCTGTGCCACAGTGGCCCATGAAAGTTTTAAAGTCAAAATTGCCTAACACTGATTTTTTTTTCTGAATACTGCCGTAAGAAAATCTTGGCAGTTTATTCAAATGTTATCTCTTGGAATTTAGTCAAAGCCTAAGTTGAGGAGGTAGTTCTGATTTATAATTAAGAGGTGGATAATGTAAATTCATCTTTGTTTTTGTAGGCATCCATTCAGAGTAAGTACTCTGGACAGGAAAAAAAACCCCTCATCAAATCATAAATGCAAAATCCAGACCCAGATCTCAGAACTGCAGAGTTATAAATATACTATTTAAACACATAAATGGCAGATCTAACTGAAACAGCTTAAGTATCTCTGGTATGACTAGATTTCATTAAATTGTGAAAGTCTGCAAAAGTATTTCATTTGAAAAAGCCTTCTAAACGAGTAAACTGGATCCTTTTTGGACTCAGTGACAATAAGGACTGAGTGAAATATCTAGTGCATAGGTGGATTTATACTAAGCATGGATCTAACAGTGTTTCGGAATGAGCAATGTGTTAATGGCACTTTGCAATGTAGGAGTCTATTTTAAATGAATACCTAGTCTGAATAAGTAAATACAGGATTGCATTTTGTGGAAATCCCCTCAGTTACTCCTTTATCTTCTGTTTGCTCAGCTTTTAGAAAGTCTGTATTAAGTCACAGTGCTAACTAGGAAAAAAAAACCAAAAAAAAGCTCTGTACTTGTTATCTAACACTTTCTTTACACGATTCCTTCAAAAATAGTGTTTATAATGCCATCACATTTTCCCAATATTTCTTGTGTAGGTTTAACTAACCTTTTGGAAACACCAACACCGTTTTCAGATTTCATAACAAAATATTGCACATGTGGTTTTTATAACATTTTACACTCACTTTTTTGGTGCTAGGATGATGCTAGGGTAAAAAGTTAAACATTGATATTCTGGTTCCTCAGGGGAGTATTCACTGGTTTTTATCTCATCACTATTACTGAATTCTTTTGTGAGCTGAACTCTTAAATATAAAACACTCTCATTTTCTGTAGGTGGAATGCGAGATTTAAAGATGTGAATTTGAGAAAGGTTGAAATCACTGGAAGCTGTACTTGACTCTATCAGGTGTCATGTGATGCTAACTGCAATTATTTCTTCATTTTCACTACCAATAATGCATATATTCTGTAAGGTGGTACTGAAAAAGACACTGCAAAGTCATGCTAAAGGGCTGTGCTGGTTTGGGCTGAAGTGGAGTTAACTTTCTTCACAATGGCTAGTATGGGGCTGTGTTTAGGATTTGTGCAGAGCACAGGATTGATAACATAGAGATGTTTTTATTTGCGCTGAGCAGAGCTCACGCAGAGCCAAGGCCTTTGCTGCTTTCCTTACTGCCACGCTGACAAGGAAATTGGGGATGCATGGGAGGTTGAGAGGAGACACAGCTGAGACAGGTGACCCAAACTGACCAAAGGGATATTCCATACCATATGACATCATGCTCAGTATATAAAGTGGGAGGACGAAGAAGGAAGGGACAACATCTGGAGTGATGGTGTTTGTCTAGCCAAGGCCTTTGCTGCTTTCCTTACTGCCACGCTGACAAGGAAATTGGGGATGCATGGGAGGTTGAGAGGAGACACAGCTGAGACAGGTGACCCAAACTGACCAAAGGGATATTCCATACCATATGACATCATGCTCAGTATATAAAGTGGGAGGACGAAGAAGGAAGGGACAACATCTGGAGTGATGGTGTTTGTCTTGTCTTCCCACCGTTACGCGTGATGGGCCCTGCTCTCCTGGAGATGCTGAACACCTCCTGTCTGTGGGAAGCAGTGAATTCATTCCGGGCCCTGCTGTCCTGGAGACGGCTGAACAGCTCCTGCCCATGGGAAGCAGTGAATTAATTCCTTGTTTTGCTTTTCTTGTGTGTGCAGCTTTTGCTTTCTCTGTTAAACTGTCTTTATCTCAACCCATGAGTTTTTCTAGCTTTTACCCTTCCAATTCTTGCCCCCATCCTGTTGATGGGGGAGTGAGTGAGCAGCAGTGTGGTTCTTGATTGCTAGCTGGGGGTGAACCACAACAGGGGCTCAGCATAGTAGATCCTGGTGCTAATTCCAGTAGAATTATCTCAAGTACCTGTAGTAGTCCTCGGGTCATTCAAATCATGGAAAATGAAAGGTACCTTCATTTTGAAAAATCAGCTTTTACACTTGTAAAGTTAGTTACTGTTTTTAGCCATAAGCACACTGCCTTTCTAGTTTTGATCTGCAAAGTGAGTGTGTTGTCATACCAGCGGGTGGCCAGAAGTCTTTTGAAGCTAAATGTATAGATATTTCCAAGGTATTTATAGTCACTTGTGGAAAATATCTAGAAGTAATTAATCATTTTGTATTCATCATCAGGTTTGGAGTGTGTGAAATAAAGAAGGGGTGTGACAATTCATGAGTAGGAGGAAACAAAATGCTTGCAGAATGAGTGGTCCCCTCTGTGAACTCAGGTTTCCAGGGCTGTTGCCCAAAAGTTGCAAGTGAACATTTAGTTAAAGTCTGGCTGATAACATTAAAGGAAGAAGTACACACAACCATGTGTTTTTCAGTTTCTGAGCACGTCTCAGCAATAAGATTATATATAATAACCCTCCATGCATGTACTTCTCTAGCACTTTTTCCACTGTCTGCCTGTAGTAAACCTTCTCAGTGAAATAAATTAATAGTTGATTTCAATTTCTGATAAAATTATTAAAGCAATTACAATGTTAGGTTTTTTCCTTCTGTAAGGTCTTTATTCCCTTCCGAGATTTTGTCTTGTTAAAGTGTATTTAGGGCAAATCATGGCCACATGTTCATCCTCAGCTGTAAACAAATGCTTTTACACAAAATCAGAACAAAGTTATGAGTGCTTTTAGGAACATACATTTGTTTTAGCTAATACAAAGCAATGATCCAGTTAGATGAAACACTAGCACTATCATACTGGTTTTATTACATAAGGCATTATAGGCAAATATAAAAGATATAATTTTGTAGTCCACATCTTCACAAGGTCAAGGAAAATGTCATTAGAAACAATGGCTAGAGTCAGGCACGGTTTGTGGGAGTTTCAGGCACACGCTGAAGGGCATCTGCTCTACCTCTGATATTCCAGCAAAGGCTTTTTCCTCTCCATAGGCTTCTAATAACACCCAGCTCGGGTGTGGTTTTGTGATTTGCTCTACTGGGTGCTGTAGGACTATCAAAATCCATTTTCACTTCTTACCACTTTGGATTTGAACTTTGGAACTAGAGGTAACTAATGCCATGTTCCTGCCAGGGCTAACGTGTTACTCTTAACTCCAGTAATTACAGGTATTTGCAAAAATTTTTCAATAATAATTGCACCCTATGACAGATTTGTGCCTTGCTGAAAATGTGATTTTTAGTGTGTGCTGTGATTGATTTCCCAGTAGATGAACAAATTCTTTATTTTATTGCCTGAAACAAAACCGAACTTTTATCCAAATGGTAATTCAGCACTTGGCCATATTAGTTCCATCTCAGGAAAAACAAATCCCAATTACTTTCAACTGTCCCTAGTACCCCATAAAGAGGTGGCTTTTTTGGTGAACAATCAGTTTACAAGAATAAATGCCAACCATAAAGATTAGTTTGTTCGGAAAACAAAATATGCCAGAGTTTACTTAATCCCTAAAAGAATTGCATTTGAGTGTATCTGTTTAGCTCACATTCAGCAATGAGAATTGAATTTAAAGTGATGGTTTTTCTTGAACTGAAATAAGGAAAGTAACAGAATGAGAAGCAAGTACATATACCACAGAGTGCCCTGTGTTAGCTCTGATACCAGGGATAATGTGGTTGGTATAGCAGAGCTGAACTTCGGCTTTCGCAAGCACTTGTACACACATGGAATTACTTAGGAACAGTGATTCTTGAATAACTCCATGTGCTGACACTCTTGTTTCTGTTTAGCTTAACACACTTTGATGGGCTAAATTAGACCAAAATAAGGTAACCTTTTTCTGGAATAAGTGCGTCTACAGATGGAATTATTCGGGAATAGCTGTTCTTGAGCAGTCATTACTAAATAATTCCATGTGTAGACAGTCCTTTAATCTAGCAAGTTCTTAAGTAATTTCTGAAAACATGACTTAGTTTCCTGTGTTATTAAGGGACACTCTAAATATTTTTATCAAAAGTATTGTTTTGGAAAAAAGAACCCAACAACCACATTTAAGTCCCAGCTGGTCTTGGAAGCTGTATGCTAGAAAAGGGGGTTATCTACTGATTCATTTTTTTCCAGGTATTAGGATGCAAACCAGGAAAAATGTACAGCAAAATAGCAGTTTTCAATGCAACTTGAACATGCTGGTCTGAACAGTTCTAGAGTATTGTTGCTAAGAAAGTGGCGTGAGAGAGATGATTATTGCTTGAAGGTTTTTTTGCCTATCAGTTTTGCATCTGTTTGATGCCAAGCCAAGAAATTCTAAGTTTTATCAGTGGCACAGTAATATTAGGAATTATACTGTTTGCCTAACAGTGAAAACTTGTTTTTTATAATGAGTTTTTTTCCCTGTATTAAATAGGTACATGGAAATCCATTACAACCAGGAGTTTCAGGCCAGTGTAACTCAGTGCTTGCATTCTACTGAACTATAGACTGTGTCTTGATGTAGTTATCTAATTCACTTGTATAAGTCACCAGTGGGAAACTGCATAGCTCATAGGACACTGTGTTCAGCTTGGCTATTTGAAGAGGTGTGTTATTGCCCTGGAAACAGATTATATAAGAAGATTGAGAATTTAAAACACATGCTTTGAGAAACCATCGGCTTGCCTGTCCTTATTAGAAACGAATGAGCTTCAATAACAAAATATTCAGAGTTTCTCTATAAAGAGATTTTTCTGTAAAGAATGAAAGGCTCTATAGTAATTGTTAAGAAGTGCAGACAATGCTATGTTTTTTTAAAAAGCCATGTTCTGGGTCAGTGTTATTTTTGTGTTCACTAATGTAAACATACAGCACGGTATACTATTGTTAATTCAGAGCAGTGAAACAAATGTGCATGGTTCAGATGGTGGAGAGATGTTTAAACAAAGACTAAATGCATACAGCACATGAATACTCAGATGGACCTACTGTTGTATTAATAGTGATGGCTCTGCTGGGACAAGCTATCATTTCCTGTCGTGAACTTCCTTACAGTGTAAGTCAGCAAAAGATGTATGCTTTATTTTGATTTCTTTCTCTGGCATACAAATCTCCTATTTGTTGTGTGTGCACAAAAATGAAATTTTTGCTGTGTTGTTTTCTCCCACTCACATGAATCACATTCTTAACTAAAGGCAGCCAAACTAGCCTTCAATGTAAGCCTTTCTCCTAAACACCAACGTTAAAAAATTACCCTGCCATGACATCATAGCCGACTTAATTAAAACAAGGCTAATGTGGAGCAGCATTGTACCTGATTTGCCTATCAGTGTCCTATTCTTTTCTCTCTTTATCATAATGGAGCTGGCTAAGAAGAATTTGCCTGCAGTTTTCCTCCCATAAACACAAGTAAACTTGGCGAGATCAAGACATACAGACAGAATTATTGCAAAGTCATAAATGGGATTTCGGTAGATACTTCAAATACCTTTCTGCAGACTACTAATAGCCTCCTTACTGGGCTGAGGTAATTCAGTGTAGGAGACTTGCTGAGTAAACAGTAAGGTTGTTGCTGTGCTAATGTTATTCTGTATATCACTGTATAACCATGAGCCATTGAATCAGCAGTGGGAAGGAACTTCCAAAAAAGCACATGCTACTTTTCATGGGACACCATGGGTGTGTAACATTGGGTCCAGTACCTCTGATACCCAGTTCTTGCTCAGCAGCCTTTGTGTTTGAAATCATGTTAAGTTTATTTTCCCACATGAAGAAGTCTGCAAATATCATAAAACTGAAGTTTTGGTTAACAAAGGCTTGTGTTAGAAATCTCTGATTTATATCTCTGTCAAATGTGTATTGATCACAGCAGTCCTACTGCAGTCTGGTTTTTGGGTGCTGTCAGACAGGCTCATAAGACTGCTGCAGACACAGAGATAGAACAATTGATTTGGTTGCTTCCAGTCTCTGAAAAAAACAGGCAATGTCCTGACAGACAATTCAGTCAGGGAAATGAAGGAAAAATACTCTGTTTTTCAAGTAAAAAGGCAGTGCTGCCTTTCTACCTTCTAGGGAAAAGATGCTTCTCTTTTTGGGGAATTGCTTTGTATCCCTTCTTTTTGTC
Organism: Acanthisitta chloris; assembly: GCF_000695815.1. NCBI lineage: Eukaryota > Metazoa > Chordata > Aves > Passeriformes > Acanthisittidae > Acanthisitta > Acanthisitta chloris. The sequence continues at coordinate 18,442 of NW_008658883.1, forward strand.
ATGGTGCTTCCTGAGAGGCAAACCTCTGAGTTTTCACCCTCTCTCAAGTCAGAAGTTCTAAGATCTGTAATTTGAACTCCTGTTTAGATAAAGGCTGTATCCATTTCGGTTTGTGCACAGTTCTCTCCTGAAATGTCCACACAGCTCTTCCAGACCCAGTGGAAGGCACCCAGCAAGTGTCCTTATAATAAACAAGATTACATATTGGTGTAGTACAGTCAATGGGGAAAAAATCTCTTTCAAGCCCCATGTCAGGATTTTGTTTAAAGTAATCTCAGGCTTTCATATACTTGTATTAAAAAAGAGATTTTCAAAATATTGTTTAGCATTAGCCCAGATATCAGTACTAGTTTAAGAGCATTCAACTTGAAAACTGCTGCAGCGTCCCATTTCTCCCCCAGGTAAACTAGCAAATTTCAGGTCAGTATTTGCCTTGGGGTTGCCCTGGTCTTTGGATTTAATACTGTACTCCAGGGCCTCGTTGGATGAGGTATTGCTCTGGTCCATCTGTAGCTACCATTCTGTTAGAGTAACATGCTGCTCCTCTAAAACCTTAGAGAAGGAAGGGACCAAGTATCAGAGAAAAGTTTCTTGTGGATTCATGCTCACTCTTAGTTCTCTCTGTAAAACTTAAATGCTACGTTTACTAGATTTTTTTTTTAAAGTCTGAAGTGGGGGAAAAAATACCCCATACATCCCAGATGTTTGGGAGCTTTTCACTTGGAAAGTTTGTTAAAGAGAAACTGAAGGGTATGTAAGTGTATGTGCAGATAGACATGCATTTTGTTAGCATGTCAGACTGACCCAGCCTTTCTGTGTAAACAGGGTTAAATGAACCTTGCAAGGCACAGGATTAACAAAATGAGAAAAAAAAAGTGAATATGGCGTCAGCATTAACTGAGGAAATGGATTGCTCTCCAAGTTTGTCCATTTGGCAGCATTTGTGGACAAGCAACACAACATTTCCTCTCTTTTTTTTCCCTTCATTTAATTCCTTGTCCCATTCTTTGCACCCTGCCAGCTATTCAACAAATGCACTTTAGTCCTCTGTGCAAAAAGTGCAGTTTATGGATGCCTCATGATCCTTTAAGGTTGTTCATTCCAGGGCAATGCAAAACTAAAGTGCACATTGCAAATTTAGCAACTTGTGATGTCTCATCTGTGAATGTGTATGATGACTGTAACTAGAATGGGTGAAAACAGGCTAAGGCTGCTACTGCTGTTAAATGACTTTTCTTGTATAAGTCTTGTGGGCACCCTGTGTGACACATTGCAGTGTGAACATATGAAAAGGCTGAATTAAGCCATGACTGTAGTCTTAAATAATTTTTAATGGAAGTACATGTTTATGAATAGTGGTGCTGTGGGTTTATGTATTACATAAAAATTAAAATGCATTGCTATTTTAAAAAGAATGCTATTATCTCATCCCTACCCCTTTTCTCCCTACCCCCTATGTTTTACATTTTCTTTCCTCTAAAAGAAACCTTTTCTGATTAAGGATCATGTTGAAAACTCAGCAGTTTTTAATCCAGCTCTCTGCAGGCTGCAGTTCATGCTTCATTTAACTGATCAGTTCCACTGCTACATTACTAGACAAACTCACCAGTTTGAAGAGAGAACCAATTATAGTAAGTCATAAAAATGGAAGACCCCACATTTTAACAAATGAAATCCAGTTTAAAAACTCTCCACTTCTCATGCAGATGATTTGGAGGGTGTTTTTGTACATGACCAAATGAATAGCACACTTTTCAGTGTTTTGCTACACTTGGTATAAAGAATCCTGATCAAAACATGAAGTACGTGCTCAGCTGTTCAGCACAGACTGTTAAAAAGATTATTCTGCGTGCTTTGAAATAATATGGATTCATGTGAGAGTTTCAGCAAAGTAATACATAAATGCTGGTACGAACTCTGAGTGTCAGACTTGATCAGTAATAGTGTGAACCTTGAGGTTAGCAGAAATAGGACTTCAAATCAGCAAAACTGATCCTCATTATTTTGTGGAGTTGCTGGAATATAACTATGTGTGAACAGATGCATTGACAGGGACAACAAATGAGACACTGAGCGGAGATGCTGTTGGACAGCAAATTTCATATCCTGCTAGCAAATCCCAGAAGGTGTGGGGCCAGCAGTGGAGCCCTAAGTATTCCCATGGACTGCTGCACAGGCCTTGTTTAACCTGTTCATTTTATCGTGCCATTATCCAGGAGAGTTCTTGCTAGTGGCAGTTCTTGACCTAAATCCTCACAGGTTCAATACAGTTGCGCCATGTGCCTTGAAGGTTTAGAAAGTAGCTTTTTTTTTTCTTTTTGCTTATTCATAGTATTTGTTATATGAATGATTGTGATGACAAGTTCATATTAGCTCTTCCTTTAGCACAATACTCTTTAAATGTGAAACAAAGTTTGCCAGTGAGGGTTTTCTTTGCTCCATTCTTCCCTTGCTCACATTTTTCTATGCTGTTTCAGTTTCTGTTCTTCATCAAGCCACCTTCCAATACTACTGACAAGGCCACCTTATTATAACTGAAAGTATAGATTCAGGATGTCTCTTGAAACAGACACCTCAAATTTGGACATATGAAATACTGGGCATTTGTTACGAAAATATAAATTTACTGTCTATTTCCTCAGTGCTTAAAAATTTATGCTTCTCTTTGGAATAAGAAAGATACTATTCTCCTGCTGGAACTTACCTTGATACCTTGGACATTTAGGGCACTGTGCAGTGGGTTAGTTACATGCATGCAGTAGTTGCTAATCACATGGAAAAAATCCACATTGACCATTTTCTCAGTTATCATTTGCAAATGTTCTGGCATACTGTAAAACCAGGAGTGTGATAGAAGTTGGAAAGTTGATCAGATAGCCCTGCCTCTGAAGGCTTTTCATGGTATCAGATGACTTTTTGCAGCATATCAACCCCATGAGAATCTATGGTGACAATGCAAAAAAAACCTAGTTGTTTTGAGATGCTTAGTTGGTGCCCTACAGGTGAAAAAAGGGTTCTACTATTATGGGGATTTACTGCAAATATTCTTGAAGCAATGTGGCACCACATGTGGGGCATTACAGCCTGTGACCAGAGACACAAGATCATGAAATTTAACTTGTGAGAGCAGATTCAAGTTCTTTACATAATCACTGTGTTCCAGCTGAGTCATGTGGATTTTCTTTTTTCCTCTAACATGCAGTTTTATTTTCCCGAGCAGTAAATGTGTTTTTCCTTACGGTGTGGGCCACAGCAGGTTTGAGCACCTTCTGCTTAGACGGAGCAAAGCCACTCCCAAAATACTTTATAAGGTATATCCATATCTTACAGGAGCAAAATATGTATGTATATTCATTAGTTTTGCTCTCAACTGATACTCAATTTATCCTTTTGCAAGTTAATTTTTTTTCTCAACAGTCCTACAGTAACAAAATAATACAAGACAACAGTCTATATACCTTAGCTGTGTATTAGTCATGAGGTATTTTCAGGAATACGGAAGTTGACACATCTAAAGAATATTCTCTTCTGTAAGCAGCACCAGGTAGCCTGGTTGAGTAATTTGCTTGAGTTCTTCTTAAACTGTTGGAAAAATAATAGGCTTTTCTCTTGGCAAGAAGCTGAACAGGATATACCGATGCATTGAATGCTACCTAGACATTTTGCTGCCAATAGTGTTTCAGGCTCAAGGACTTGGAGGTCTCTGAAAGCACACAGGGGTTTTGGAAATTTTTATATTTTTATGCTGTGACAACATGATGTAGTTGATCGTGCAGGTTCTGTGTTAACGTGTAGTATTTCCTTTAAAAGTAGCACTACAGTCAAGGAGAGATTACTACAAAGTCCAGGAAATATCATTTGGTCATCTAACTAATCCCCATATTTTTGGAGGCAGAGGGGAAAAAATGCTATGTTGGTTGAGGGTTTATTATTATTATTGTTATTATTTATGAAAAGATACCTTAAGTTAATCCATTTTGAATGTCAAGAGGATAAATCTGACAGGAGTCAGAAGAGCTCCAGTGGGACTAGCACTACAAGTTACAAAACAGCTAACATCATCCAAGACTAATTTCTTTCCCCTGTTTGTCCTACTGTGGAGGGAGAGTTAAAAGGCAATTCTTGGAGAGTTGAAAGGCTCCATAATAGGGCTCCTCTCTCTAAGGGAGTAAAACTGCTTTGTGGCCTTTGTCTTCAGGCTGCTAATAAACCATCCCATGCTGTGAGGCTTTGAGTTCACTCTTAATTCAACTTCAGTTCAGCTTCCATCAGCTTTGGTTTCCCTGTCTTTGTGAGTTGTTTTTGCCTTAAATACACGGTGTATCTAACTCACATTTCAGCTTCTTCATTCATTGCCAGAGTTTATAAATGTCCCAGCTTCATAACACCCTGCTTGGCAATTTTTGTGAAGGCATAGAAATTGCCAGAAAATTTTCAGTAGTTGAAGGTTTTCATGGTTACTGCTGTCTTTGTCTCTCTGAGTGCATGTGTTTTTCCCTCTTAAAGCATCTTACAGATGTGAGAGTATATTTTTTCATGCGAGTTTGTGTCAGATCTTCTGGACTGTTCAAGAAGGCACATTATTCTGTACAGGTGGGGTTTGACTGATTCGACTTCTTCCCCTCAGCCCTCAATTACTTGACCAATCATTTGGTAACATGTTTGTTTGTTGTTTCTGCCCCTGCTTTTCCGGAAGAAACCAAAACATAGTACTCGGACATGTAAATGCCAAGGAATTTGCACTTGGCAAATGACAGATTTGGCAAGAGATGGTTTGGGGGGATATTCAGTTAACTGTGCAATCCACAAGGTCTGGCACTTGGGGGGCAGCTGCAATGGGCCAGTCCCAGCCCTGCCAGCACAGCACAGTACTGCTTATTGCCTTTGCACCTAGGCAGAGCTCAGAGAATGATGGGGACAGGGAATCTCCTGCCTTCTGGTGGGAAACAATCACATCCCTCTGATGTTGGCCAGGGCTGGGCAGGCTTTGGTCCATGTGGACATCTTTCAGGGCTCAGGAATCGAGGTGGTGCTGTCCTTGTGATGCTTAACCCTTAAACTGCCACACTTGTAGTGGCACTGAGACATCTGGGAGCAGAGGACACACACAGTCAGTGCACCTTGGCTTCAGAGCAGCTGTCCTGACAAATATTGGTGTGAGTGTGTCCAGAGCCAGAGGGAACTCTTAAAATAAAATTTAAAAAGGCAAACAGAAGTTTCCTAATACTTGCTTTGCTTGGGATTTTACTCTAAATGCTTGCCTAATGAATTAAATGTCACATTGTTTTCAAGTGAGCTTAAAATAGTTGCTGTTTCTGTTAGAAGTCATTGGCAATGATGTGGTGATGGTGCCACACATCCCACTGGGCATTGGTTGTGTTTGGGCAAGCACATTTCCAGCATTAACACAGGAAATAAGTAGGTAAGAGTCGTATGGGGCAGTGTGTTACTTAGGGAACAGGGAAAGGTTCTCATGCAGGAGAAAAGCTGGGTGAAGCATGAGGTACCATCAATTTAGTAGTGAGCTGAGGCAGCATTCTGTTATTAAACGGTTGGTCATTCTTTACCAAAAAGACAGAAAATTGGTAGATTGGTCTGAGATATGTAATTTATGACCTTTGAAGACGTTTGCAGGGAGGCTATAGAAGCTGGATAGTCAAGGAGTTTCACTCTAGTTGGTCTTCTCATTACTCTTCAAGAAATACATTTATTTCCTCTGTCTTGGGTTTGATGGGTTGTATGAACCTATAAGGACTCTATGGGTTTCTGTTTCGATAAGATGTGACTAGGTCTTTCCAGGTAAAAAAAGTTAGGAATTTGGTGGATATCTGCTACTATCATCTCAAAAATTATCTATAAGAAATCAAAAACAGCACAAAAATTAAGCATACATTTGGAAGTCAGAAGTGCTGTGTTTTTATAAATGTATGAAGAGCAGGTTATTTCTGGCTATTTTTAATTTAAGTGAACTAATCTTATTCTAGGTATTGGAGAACTTAATCACACACATTTTGTTTCTGACTGAATACTGCTTTTGAATCTATAGCTACTCAGATGTGGAACTACTACACCCATTTAGCTCAAAGGATGAATTCTTTGCTGTGTCATAAATATGTTAGGAATTTAGCATTTGTTATTTCCAGAGTTCTGTGTGTACAGTTACCTGCAGAGTGGTCATTTGTTTTGTTTTGGGGTTTTCTTGGTTCTGGGTTTGCAGCATAAATCTTATCCAAGATGTAGCAAATCAAAATATGCTTCAATTCCATTTCAAGAGGTAAGATTCAGGTAAAATTTGTTGTGCTATTAATGAATGGGAAAAAGCTAAGTACTCCAAATGGGAAGAAGTAGAAGAGAATTGGGAAAAGGATGGATTGGGAAAAGGAGATAAGACAAAAAAGGTAGATCAAGGAGGGAAAAATTGAAAGGAAAAAGAGGACAGAAAAAATAACAGATGGAAGATTAGATTGGGAGTTCTTTATGCTTGGAAATAATTGAGATGCACAAAGGGAAACAACATTGAAAAGCCCACAGGAAGAGTCATTATATGAAAGTGTCATCTAGCCTGAAACTAAATACTGAACTTTTATGTCAATTTGTGAGATTTTTGAAAATTAGAGTGTAACAGAATAATTCTGTGCAATATCAGATTTTTGTTGTTTATTTATTTGCTTATTTATGGATTTTGAAAAACCTGAGCTTGTTTATTATTGAGTGATATTTCTAAATTTTTTTCCCTGCAAACCCTAATTAATAAAACCTAAATGTAGCTGGAGGGAGAGGAAATGCTTTATTTTAAAATGTTACTGTCTGCCACATTCCTACTATCACTCTTTGCTTTTAGGACTGAAAATCAAACTGACCTTCACCAGCCACTCTAATGCAGCTGAGAACACATGTTGAGAGGGCAAAGGCTTGCACACGTAAATGTGATTTTGTACCCTTGGTTCATGCCAAAAGAAAGTACAATTATTCTCTACTCAAAAGTCTCAGTGGGAACCCTGGCCATTGTCAGATGGGTGCTTTGTGCACATCTGCTGCATTGCCCAATGCTTGACTTGACTGCTCACCCTTTCATTGAGGATAAACAAGGAAATAGAAACTCCTGCTTGTGTAACTAAAAGGATATGAAAGGGTATGTCCTCATTTGAAGCATTCTAGCAAAGAGTAGCCTAGCTTGGAACAAATACAGAGGAACAAAATATATCTGTATTTTACCAGGTCAGACTGCTATGCCATGTGTATAGCTGTGGTACCATGGACAAATAATTATTCTTCAGACTTGTAAAAATGTGTGTATCCAAGCTCTGAAGTGTACAAGTAGATCTCTAAACAAACATGTCAAGTGTGATTAGTGTTGTGTGCAAATGAACTGGCATACAGTCCTTTTTGTCCCTTTCGGCTATCTTTTTAGGTTGATGCTGTCAAATACCAGAAAAACGATTTGCCAAATTTCACTTTCTTCATGCAAAACAAGAAATAACCAACATCTTTAGAACATTTAGAATTTGTTGTTATTAGGAGAACTTATGGGTTTTTTTCTCCCAGAAAATGGCATTCCACTAGTTGCAAGTGATGTTACTTAGATATCTATCTGTTGTGTGGCTCTGTATCTGGAGTAATATTTCTGTCAAGAGTTGTTTGCTATGAAATTGTTTTGACCCAAGAGTAGGAGTAGGTGTGAAATTGGTGTAATTGTTTATGCCTTCGAAAGAGTGCTCACAGAAAAAGGAGAAAACTAACTTCAGTAAAAGTTCCATGACCAGACAGTAGTGGAAAGTTCAGGTAAAGCTGACAAATGCTGTTCTGACAGGCTCATGCAATCTTTCCACTGTGGTTTAAAGTTGTAGGGGCCTGCCTCAAGCCTGCAAGCTGACACAGCCTCTTACTTTCACAGTTTTAGGTGCAAACCTTCTCTTCTGATTGGAGAACTTGAATAGGTTAGTCACACCTCCACAAAGCCCCTGGAACAGAGGGAGATTTTTATGCTATGTAAAATAAGACATCATGCAGGTGAAGAGTTACAAGCACCTTCAGTAAAACTCCTCAGTTTCTTAACTAGACCGAAGGAAGGGCACCTCAAACAAACCTCAGCTAGCATTTTGTGAGATGAAAGGTAAGCAGATACCCTGCCAAGTAACTTGTGTTAGGGTAGAGGTGGCCTATATACACACATGCTGTCAGCAGGTTCCCTTTGTGCTTTTCAGTGCTGCTACACCCTTTTACTTTTACCTCCCTACGTTCCCTCAGGATAGCTCCCACCAGTCTCTGATATGGTCATTCCTTACCTGAAGTGTCCATTATCCCACTGTTTCAAGAAACTCCCCCTTCTTGGCAGCCAGTGTACTGTGTTCATTTCTCAAAAATTAGCAGAGAAACTGAGAAGAATTGGGTTACACTGAAATGTGTGGGCTTTGACCCTTGCATGTGCATATACTGATGTTAATGTGGGACTTGGCATCATGCATAAAGCATGTGTGCTCTCTTCCCTTAAGAATAAACTTTGTTCCATATTTTTCATACACTGCTACTTTAGTTTCTTCAAAATGAATGAAGCCACCTTACTCCCACTACTGCCAGCATCTTTCAGCGTCCTCCTGGGGTCAGGCTCATTTCAGTGCATTCTCTGTTTCAGCCCCTGTCCCCACTTTCCCCCCTGCTACATACAGACAGGACTGTGTGACTCCAGTTGCACATATTGCTAATGCTTTCCAATTAAGGCAAGAGGGAGGCCCATCTACTTTTATAAAGTCCATACTTTAAGAACTGTATTTACCAATGTCCCTGCAGAAAATAGCAAGGCATATAGAGTTATAGCAAGCTGTCCTTCATATGCAGGGATTAACCTTGCAGGCACTGGCAAAATACTTTCAAAACAGATATGTCATTTTAGCCCATAAATAGGTGCAGCAACCAGTCATCCTCATCGAAATCTCTTCAGATTTTAGAAGCAAAACTCAAATCAGGATTTACACTTCAGAGAATTTAATAGTAGTCTCAGTGGGTTTGTAGAAGCTGATTCTGCTGGGAGAGTTTCAATGGTCAACACCTAGTACTATTTTAGGTGTCTTGACTTTTCTTGTTTGATCTACAAATACCTCTCCAGAAGGGCATGGGTCTGATGTCATAACTGCATAACCCCATGCTGGTGTCTTGGATACTGCAGAAGTGCCTAAAATAGCACTACATGCCTCTCTGCTTGCATCTAAATCCCATGCTGCTTAAGCCTCTGCTCTGATGTGTAGGAAAAAGCACTATGCTGCTTCAGGTCTCATTATTGGATGAAGCATTAAGTGAAATTTTGACAGCTTACAAACTTTATAAATGTCAGAGGTGGTTTTCAACAGAGGCACAGCTAAATGTTGTGTCCAGTATTTCAACTTAATAGTATCACCTTAAATAATTCCTTTGGTCAGAATGTTCTTTCTGTAAGGTTTTACTCCCATTACCCTCCTCATTTCAGCAGCAAATACTATGTGAATCATCAGGTGTTCTCAAATGTTTAGACTATGTTCATATGCATGTATAAATGTAGTTAGGGTTTATAAAGTCCTTGTAATGGTGATTTTGTAGTATCAAAAATGTTCCTTGTTTTGAGAGATTGCAGTCTCTATGACTACTTGGTGCATCATCCCAGCCATGGATTGCATTTAATTTCCAGTGTGTGCTGGAACTTGGAAACCACCATTTGCTGTAAGATAACAAGACAAATAAATAGTTGTTGCTTTACCTGACTGTGGACAACTTGATCTGCATTAATCCCAAAACTATTGGCAGTGTTTCTTTTATCCTTCTGCTATAAATCAGTTCACTTGGCAATTCCAAAACTGAAAATTCATTCTGTGACCTAGAGACATGTGTCTCTAACAGTCTGTTTCCCACAATTTAGAGAAGCCTGAGGAGAATGAGAGTAAAGTAGCTGATTACCTCAAATCAGATTTGTTCATGGCACAAACATGTCAAGCATGTTTGTGTGCAAGGTGTGCCTTGGTGGACTGGCTGCCACGCAGCTTTGAACTTCTCCAACAGCAATGTATGTTAGTTTCTGTGAACTTTGGAGTAAAATACTTCTTGGCTGTTGGGGTGGAATGAAAACAAACATAAAGACCTCATTGCCATCATGGGAACCGGGTGATTTGATGTCTTTCGAATTAGGTTTTTACTTAAGATCTTGCTGGATTTAGTGGCTGGCTGAGGCAAATATTTCCATATAAACATACTGGTAATAAACCAGAGATCTTCAGTCCAGACTCTGATGGAGCAGGACTGCTAATTTTTTATCCTCGTTTTCATGTGGATAACAGGTAACAGATAAGAAAAAATGTTTCTGAAGATTGAGAATGAGGACTCAAAAAACTAAAGGCAGTGTACTACGTTCTTGGTGGGACAGTGTGGTGTATATATAAGGATATGAAGAAGTCCACAAGAAAGTTTCAGAGCTTCAAGTGCTCTTATTCACTGTCTTAACTACATGAGGCATATGGTGTGTTTGGTTGTTTTTTTTTAACATTGGTTTGACTTAGCTACATCATTCAACTGACACTTCGTCCTGAAGACTGGATTCATTTTTAGTTTTGTTTGACACGTTTGGACTAATCAACCCAAATGACATCATGGACATCAAATTGAGCTGGCATACATTCTAAAAATGATCCTATTGGAAACTTCTAGCTAAATTTCCATCAGTGGAAAATGTACTTTCAGTAAAAGCAAAAACTTTATGTGACATCACAATAAGGTAAAGGGGTTTTCTGTCAGAACACTTAAAAATACTCTGTGAGGCACAGGTCCCTCATCCTACCTGTGAGCCTTTTAGATCGGATAGTTCATTACTCGTTACTTGTACAGTGTTTTGCTGACCCACAACACTCAGTTCCCCTCTCATCCTTCAGAAAGAGGAGAAAGCCATGGCTTAGAGAATCACAGGAGACTCCTTCAAGAAAGGATCCTGGTCAGCTTTTAGGTGGATGGCTGCTGTCACCTTACCCTTAGTTTTCTGAGGCACAAATGAAATATTAGCAAGAAACTGATAGCGTTGGGACTAGAGGCTCTCTTGTGAATGTGGAAGGAGGAGAATTTTCTTTTGTGGTTGTTTAGTTTTTTAAATTTAGAGAGCTTACAAAATTTAAAGAAATAGTTGTGACCTGTTGAGCTGTTCCTTCTGTTAGCCAAAATGAAATGCAGAAACTACCTAAACTTGAAGTGTGATGGTTTGTTCATAGCAGGTTCCTTTCTTTTACAGAATATTACATTTCTACACCTTATTTTTCCTTACCATGGCATCAACTAGTCTTTAAGATTTGACTCTCAGGGCTTACCTCATGTTAGTTACAGGCCATTGCTTTATATTGTTTTCATCAGTGAAAACCACTGTCAGTGAAACAGCATTATTGTTAGTTGCTCTCAGCTTTGTGATTTTGTTGTTTCCCTGCACTGTTTGATGCTCATTTTCACTTTGCAGTTCACCCTCTCTTTTTTCTTTTCATTATGAGCAGTATACTATGTATAGCAGATCTGAAAATGCTGCTCATTTTTCATCAACTCAGTGTATTTGATCAGGTTGATAAGACTGAAAATAGCTGAATCTCAAACTAACCTTTGGAAAGAAAACCAAGTGGGAGGATTACGTACTAGTCATGCTACTCCTTTGTGGATTCTGCTAAAAACCACTGCAAGAACTTCGTGGCTAATCTGAGCAGTAGCAAAAAACCCTTAAATAAACTTGTCTTTCAGTTGCATAAAAATTTTCATTCCTAAGCATGCATTACATATTGCAGATGAACTCTTTTCTAATAGAAAGTTTGTTCTTCTCTGTCTTACACCTCACACTAGTTGTAGTTTCAAGAACTTCTCCAATTATTTCATTTCCATGGGAAACTATGGAGAACTACAAGAGCAGTAGCAAAAAACCCTTAAATAAACTTGTCTTTCAGTTGCATAAAAATTTTCATTCCTAAGCATGCATTACATATTGCAGATGAACTCTTTTCTAATAGAAAGTTTGTTCTTCTCTGTCTTACACCTCACACTAGTTGTAGTTTCAAGAACTTCTCCAATTATTTCATTTCCATGGGAAACTATGGAGAACTACAAACTGGTTTACATCCTGTTGCTATAGGTGGAAGGATTCAATATTTGTTTAAGGGATTTTGCTACTGTTATCTCAGGAAAAGATCTTTCTGAAAGAAGGCTAAGTAATTTTTTTGTGCAATTGGCCTCCAGGCACAAAAAAAAAATATAAATTTGGGAGGGGGGAGCTGTTGCTTGTGGTTTATTGATGTAGAGAAACTTTTCAAGAAGATGACTTAGTAAATTAATGACATCTGGATTTTATTGTGGTGAAATGGAACTTGTAATTATCCTAATTGCCTTAGATCAGTTTGAAGTATGTCCTTGGAATGATGTTAAGGAATAATTAATTATATTGTCCACTTTCCATGCAAGATTGGAGTGCTAAAGCATGCAGGCTTTGATTTTTGTAAAAGTCGGCTGATAAGAGGAAGCTCTAGTGGTGCTCTCTTTGGGTTAGCCCCTTGCTTATACCCAGGAGCTAAGCAGGGTTGTTTGGAAGGCAGCATTTTGTTCCCTGTCGTGCTGTGACCTGTGTTCCTCAAAGTGCACTAATGACCAGCCAGGGCAACTGCTTTCTTTAATATGAGGTGAGAGGCTTTTAAAGTAGTTGTGGGGCAGAGCTGAGCTGCTCTCTAATACATGTCAGCTGCCCAAAGCCTCAAGGATGGTACTGAAAGCAACATTAGTGGGAAATATCCCTTTACCTGTTGAAAAACACTGTTTCATTTGGTTGAGATGGATAAAAGTAACAGGACTGGACTAGTTCGGGGGTAGGTATTCTACCTCTGCAAGATTATGTAACCCTTACTAATACAGAGGTGTTCTTTCCTACTATATTTTTATTCCTTTAAATGTTAAAAAAGAAAGCTCCTCAGTGTAGAATAATGAAACACAGAGGAACAAAATTAATACTTCTAGAAATAACTATTTGGAAGTACTTGTCAGTAACCCCCATGTGATCCCATTCAGGTCTACAGAAAAAAAAATGTAGATGGAAGGAATATTACACCTATGATTCCCTTAAGGGAGAAAACAAAGTGCAGCAGTGTTTGCAACAGAAGTTTTGAGTGGAGATTACAGAAACTGTAAATTATATGCAATGTGTTTGAATTATTATCAAATTTTTTATTCTGTAGAAGAGAATAACTTATACTTTTTAGAAAAATAGAAGACTGTAGCATCTGAGAATAGTATTGAGCTGAATTTGAAATTTCTATTAATAAAAAGTGTTTGGAATTACAGAATCAGGATTTTAAAAAGTCCCAAGAGTATAAACACTCATGCTTCAAGGAATACCAGTTTGCAGACAACTGTGGATTCTTGGAGTGTATGAACTCTTGGAAACTGTTTTGTCAAAACTGCCTGGAAATTGGATTTCTTCTTTGAAGTATCTGGCCCTGGCTACCTTGCAGACCAACTCAGTCCAGAATCTCATTCCTCTTTCTAGAAGTAAAATAATATCAAAACATATTTACAAATATAATAAGATGAAATAACTTGGTATATTGATAAAATAATATTGTTATCTTACCTTACAGAAATGGGATTATGGTTCCATATAACAGGTGTTAAGAGCAGAACCAAAGATACTTTGGCTAACATAGACTTTTGGTTTCTGGGATTATTTTTTTTTCCCATTTGCTTACAATCTTCATTTTCATAAACCTTTATGTAACATTTAATCACTAAAATAACATTCATTGTATAAGGATATAGTTGCTGATGTTTAAATCTAATCTGTTATTACACCGAAAGTTTTCTGAAGTCAGAGTTTGAACTCTAAGAAGTGTTTGTTTGATCTTGGAGAAGATATCCCAGTGATTAATGTTAACGATAAGGTGTTGATTGGTGCTTGGGAGAACCTATTGATAGAAACAATAGACTATTATACTCTACTTTAACTACCATATAACAATATTTAAGCTTTGCTCTATAGAAACAATAGTCTTATTTATACATCCCTATCTGCCTCTAAACCAGTATTACAGTTTCTGGCTTCCTAGGATGTTGAAAGTGCCTATTAACAATTTTGAGGCTTGAAGTGCTCTGTGCTATACCAAGGTGCAGCAAAAAGCAAGTAGAATTTTTCGGTCTCATTGAATCTTACAGAAAAACTGCTGAGAGCTAGAGGTGCTAGCTGTGTTTCGCTAAGAGGTGCACTAAAATTTGAGATGTCACAGGCTAAACTCTCCTTCTTTTCTTGAGTAAGACTGGACAAGCCCTCTTAAAGTGTTTCATGATGTTGCCAAGGATAAAGAGCACCAGGTGCACCAGATTTCTTACCAATACCAAAATGGTCTAAGAACATCAAATTTAATAGACCTGAGAAATAACTACAGCATCTGCTCATCTCAAAGGTGAATATTTGGTCCCAAAAGCCTAACAGAAATTTGGTCTAGTAACTTTATACCCTTGTTGTTAGGCTATTTTGAGTGGGGTTCTGTTGAGCTGAGCACTGAAGCACTTGCAGGTTATGGAATACTTAGGCACTGAATGTATGAACTGAGGGGAGCATAGATTTATCCTATTGTGTTCATGCTTCTTTAAGAATAATAGGCAAGCCTGAAACCCTTCCTTCCCCTGCTAGTATGTCAATGATTATAATTTAGCATAACAAATTTTCAAGAAGTGGAAGTGTAATCTATGCACAGAGTTGGGGAGAAAGACAAAATTACCATAGGACCTATACCTGAGACTGCTACCTTAGATCTTGGTATTTAGTTCTTTAAATAGAGAACTTTTCTACTTGAACTCAAATGGTGTTCATTTGCTTATGTACAGTAAATTATAATGGTATTTAAAAGTCAAATACAGAACTACTTCATTTTGCTTTCTTAACACACTTGTTTAAGCTGATCTAGAAAAAAAAAGAAATATATTGATGATAGTATCAAAACTAATTTTTGTTAACACACTTGTTTAAGCTGATCTATAAAAAAAGAAATACATTGATGATAGTATCAAAACTAATTTTTGCACACTCGGATCACCTGGCATTATATTAAAATTAGACATTAGTACAGAAGTTTGTCTTTAAATAGCCCATGAAGTTACTACTGTGTTGATCTCATCATTGCACAGAGGCATAGCACTGGAGGGAGGAAAAAGGATTCCTTATGCTGGGTTAAAAATACACATAAAACTTAAATGGTCTGAGTGATTAACATGAGAGTAATAACTTGCATTATGTAACCTCGGTGCTTTTAATCTGTTATTAGTAACTTTAAAATGACAATAATGTGGTGCAGCAACCACAATAGTTATCTTTTATTTACATGCAACACACATTTCAAGGCTTAGAGGGTTTGTCTGGGACCACTTCCTGTACTGTGGAGGTTGAGCTACATCCAGCTCATTTTTAAATAAAACCTGGCTTTTAGAAGCCTTTCTTTTTTAGTACAGCTCATCTTTTGAAACAGACTCTGCAGAGAGAAGGAAGGAAATTAGCCTTATGGACAGGAAGAAGCTTTCAATTTTGAGAATATGCACAAGAGCTTCTGGTAGCTACCAAGACCTTTGATTTTGGTTGCTGCCAAAGCTTATGGAGAGCTCAAGGAACTTGAAAATCTGGCTCTAGCATAAATACTAACCTGTCTGAAGGAAGAAGGAGGGTTTTGATTATAGCATGCAAGACTGAAACTCAGACCTAGGATCAGAATGACAGGCTGTAGCCAACTGCAGGAGCTATGGAACTAGAGAAGGACCATAGAACCACAAACCTAATGAAGGTGCATAGGGAAACAAAGGATAGGAATTGTCATGACTATGGGAAGGAAAAGCTGCAAATCCAGACAAATTGCATGGATTTTCTTCTTTGAAGCAATTGATGGGGTTTTGAGGGGAAAAAAAAGTATGAATATGGAAAAGAGTGAAAAAAAGCAACAGGCCTGTGTTTGCTCAAGTGCTGATAGATTTTTTTGAGCAGCTTTGTGTCATGATTTGTGGGTGTAGGGTGAGAGGGAGGACTACCAAGAAAGCTCATTGTTGCAGTGGAATCTAACTCAAAAAAAGAGGATTGTTTTCTATAGGCCAAAAAATGGCAGCTGGACAAAAAAGAAGGGAAAATGTAAATAAGGGCAGACCTTTATGTATGTGTATATTTGAATTTATTAGCTGCCAACGTTCTCAAATAGAATTGGAATTTGATACTTTATAATCCTAGTTATGTGTATTTCACTCCTACTAGAATTCCTCTGAGAGATGGTTTGTTTGAATGTTGGTCTGGTTTATTGTTTGATTTCAAAATGCAGAGCACAGAGTAATAGATATGACCAGATATTTCTTCTATGTATGTGTATATTTGAATTTATTAGCTGCCAACGTTCTCAAATAGAATTGGAATTTGATACTTTATAATCCTAGTTATGTGTATTTCACTCCTACTAGAATTCCTCTGAGAGATGGTTTGTTTGAATGTTGGTCTGGTTTATTGTTTGATTTCAAAATGCAGAGCACAGAGTAATAGATATGACCAGATATTTCTTCTAACTGAAAGATAAAATAATAGATATGACCAGATATTTCTTCTAACTGAAAGAGCAAGCATCGTAACAGTATCCCTAACCAATGTTGTATTAACCATTGCTAGAACGTCACAAAGACCCAAGTCTGTCAGTACCTCTAACAGTATCCCTAACCAATATTGTATTAACCATTGCTAGAACATCACAAAGACCCAAGTCTGTCAGTACCTATACAAACTTCCCAAAGGAATGGCATGAAGCTGTGTCAGGAGAAGTTTAGGTTAGATATTAGGAAAAGGTGTTTCCCCCAGAGGGTGTTTGGGCACTGGAACAGCTCCCCAGGGCAGTGGTCACAACTCGAAGCCTGACAGAGTTGTAGAGATGTTTGGACAATGCTCTCAGGCACATAATGTGATTCTCAGGGATGTCCTGTGCAGGGCCAGGAGCTGGACTTTGATGATCCTTGTGGGTCCCTTCCAACTCAGAATATTCTGTGATTCTGTGAAGATGTCACATTTTTAAAAAGTAGATTTTTGAAATAATAGAGTTTTGTGTTTAAGGAAAATTCAAAATCCTGTCCTGCTATCACAATATTGCAGAAAACAGTAATTGCTGCTGGTTTTTTCCATGTGCATCTGAAGCACCTTGTATCTGTTTAGTAAGAACTCTGTTAAATCTATACTTCTGGAGTCTCAGAGAGACTTTAGAAAGTCATTATAAGAGGGTTCCCTGTTAACTCTGTTAAATCCATACTTCTGGAGTCTCAGACAGACTTCAGAAAGTCATTATAAGAGGGTTCCCTGTTGTGGTTTTTTCTGTTGCATCTTCCTTCCTCTGGGAAACACCACTTCTGGAGCTGAGGAGATTAGGATGCTCCTGCAAAGACATGCCACAGCAGTCCTCATACAGAGGAGCTTTCACAACCCAGAAGGCACTGTGGAATATGTTTAATGTTGCATTGAGTTCCATCTAATATCACCTTAAGTATTTTCTGAGTCATTTTATGTGTTCTTTGTCCTGTAGTACATTTATTGTATCCTTACCCATTCCATGTCTTTTTCACTAGTAGTACATTTTATTGTGTCCTTACCCATTCCATGTCTTTTTCACTTCTAGACTTTTCTGTATTTAAAAAAGTGATTTATTAGTGGATGATATGAGATGCAATAATTCTGCACCTTCGCAATTCTCATCTCAAAGTTTTTTTTGTTTTTTTAGCAAATAACTGCAGTGCGTTCAAAGTGATTCTTGCAATTTGCACTGTATTAAAATAATATGAAACTATCTCCTTAAATCCACACAAGTGTACTACATTCAGATTTCACTGCATTCAAGTTGTTCCTTGCATGTCTGATCTATGATTGTTTGGGTGCCTGAAAGAGAGATCACATCCATTGCCCCATTTATTTTTATTTTTAGAGGTTTTTGCTTGTATTAGAATGGATTGATGAGATGATTATGACCCTTGTTTCTGGATTTTGGGGGATGGGCTATGCAAGTCTTTGTTTGAATTTTAACATGTACAAACTGTTGGTCCATTTCTGCTGTGTATGATTCACCGTCTTTTTCTTAGGCTGCATTTCAAAGGTGTTGGAGCAATGTGCTCATTTCCTGTCTTTTTAAGTTCAGACCTATTCTTTTTTTTATCTTGGGAACTTCATTTAGTAACCCAGGGTCTCTTAAGATCAGGAATGAAAGACTCGACCACATTTTCTTGCTAAAGAGGTGGTGTGAGGATGACATCATTCATCTGTGCTAGACACTGACTCATAGGCATTTGACCTGAGGGTGGAACCCAGTAACAGGGGTTAACATGAAGTCATCTGCGGTTGCACAACACATTTCACAGTTGTTCTCCCTCTCCCTTTTTTTTTTTTTTTAAAGACCTTCTAAATAATTGCAGAGTGCACAACATAACAAAGTACAGCAATAAGGCCAAACATTGCTTTGGGACTCTTCCAGAATGCTTTGTAGACCACAATGAAAAAGAGTAGGAAAAAAATTTTGATAGAGTATTGGATTTTACATTTGGATGTAGAAATAGCTTTGTCCAGTAGCCAGAAAATGGAAAGCAAATTTGTCTTAAATCTGTGATAGCATACAACCTGTTGCATTATTTTTTGCTGGGAAATACTAGACCTCTTTTAAGATTTTTAGGGCAGTATAATTTTTTTATAATATATGATACCTTTGAGCCATTGTTGACTTATTAGTATCTAAGATGTGTTTTGATTTGTTCCTTGTTGTTTTGTTGGAGTTTTTTTTTCCCCTGACAGTTTTTGGCTATGTATTCAGCTTGTCCAGAACTGCTTTTTAGAAGTCTTTGATTCATATTCTGGCACAACATATGGTCTCCTTGTGAAATACAGCCTGAGTGTGCATTTAAGGGCTGAAAGTGACCAGTGATGTAACTTGCAAGAACACCTGTAATATTAAGAGCTTTAGAAAGAGGATTACCTGTTGGGCTCTCGAGTTTCTTACCCTGTTTGAAACTTGGCAGAATTTGTCATTCAATAATATTTTGGGACATTAGGAAATCTAAGGATTTCCCTTGTTAAATATTGGACCAGCGATTAGTTTCTGCTTTTATTGTTCAAGCTGAACAGGAGCATGACAGCTTCTCATTGTGGATCAGAGGAAAACGCACCCATTCCCCCCAGCAGACATTTGGGCTGGTTCATTAGATAATCTGGGAAGTGTGGCTGTGCCTTCCTCAACTGTAAGTGACAAAGGGAGCCCCTGGCTGGCCTGTCTGGAGGTAATGCCATAAAGGAGGTCATTGCTCAGGACTATTTCCAGGATCTCCCCATCAGTTCACTAGAACTCATTTGATGTAGACTCTTTTTATCCTTTTACAACACGGGAAACATTTTTTACCCTGCTTCAAAAGCTGTGAAGAACAGTAAACACACAGTTTATTTTTGCCTACCGGTGAATGCTGTGTAAGTATTATAATCAAAAGAGAACAGTTGGAAAAAAACACTAACTTCCAATATTAGATTCCAGAAATCTTCTGGAAACTTTATGTTCAAGTGTAACATGGTTTAATATAACACTTTAAATATGTTTCTAGGTGGTATATAATTATTGATTTAGCACTTTTCAGGTCTCTGAAATTTAGCTTATAAACAGGCAAGAGAAGTAGGAATTTATATTTTGAAATTTGAAGATTCTGTTGCGGAACGTTTTGTAAGAATGAATGCTTAAAATTAGAATTGTTATTGAGGAAGAGTGATTTGAGGCTAGACTCTCCTCCTTCCCCAAATTTTAAGACTTGTGGATCACTTCTGTTTTTAATTAGAAAGTATGTTAAGGATTTCACTTCATAGCTCATATGAGTAGATATATTTTAGTAAACTTCTTGAGAAAATGAGCAATACAGGGCTTGCTCTTAGGAAAGTTCTCGCTGTGTAAATGCAGTGTCACCTGCTTCTCTCGACTCAGCTGATTCAGCAAAAGGTTTAAGCCTGCACTTGCTTTTGTACACTGGGTAGGACTGTAAGAGGTTTCTTAATTGAGGGCCTTTGTCCCTGATGGCTGATTTCTGGTTAAGTAAAAGACAGAAAATCTGTTTCTTGAAACATATGTGAATAGATGGAATGTGATTTTGCTGTCTAACTTCTTATCAAAGGATGGCGTGAAGCCTTGGAGTTTGTGAGGCACATGCCAGCTGCAGTGGAACATGAACAGTTGTCTATAAAATCAACAAATTATCTGGAACAGGATGATGTAAAACCTCTTTGGCTCAACTTGGAAAAAAATATTCAGCGTATTGAACATTGTCATAAAAGAGCGAAAAAGGAGTCTTTTTTTTTTTCACAGGCATTGCTGAGTTCTGATGCAAATTCTATGCAAATTGCTGACCTGGGTAGCACCATGGGGGCAATCTTTACGTAGGCATGAACAATTTCTCTAGTGTACTAGGGCATAGTTTTGGTTTTGACATCAGGCAAAGCAAGAGGTTTGTTTTAGGTTACATGTTTCTGGAGCAAATGCATTTATTAAAGTTATTGCACAAAACTCTGCTTTGGAGTTATTCTTCACTAACCTTTTCCAAACAGATTGTCTATCATTTTTCCAAGGTAGTTGATTATTTTCAGAGTTATTTTTTGTCTGAGCACTAGCAGCTGCATCTTCTATATGATTTAGTTAAGGTGGATTTGAAAATTACAGGGGTGGGTGTGTGATGATTCCCTGAAAGGAGAAATGTCTATACCTATAGGCACGCAGAGAGGTTCTAAACATTATTTGCCCTTTACCACCTTAGATTATGTCCTCAGCATCCTGCTTTTGGTCATAAAAATATGCATTTAGAACTTAGTATAATTAGCCAAATAGTTATTCAGACTATTAAATTTGAAAGTGTATATGGGATGTGATTCTTTTTTACACTCATGCACACACCCCATTAGTTTAAATATAGTCATAGCCTTTTTTTTTGTTGATGGAATTGCTTATGTCTCCTCATCTAGTGACATATAGAAACATTAAACATTCACTTTTGGAATTATAGGGAATTATAGTCACACTTACCTATGAGGTCTTCTCTCAGGGAAGAACAATCAGGCCTTTATTTATGGCAGATGGTAAATTTGCTAAGTTTCACCATGGGGGGTGGGTGGGAGGAGGGGAGGAAATACACTGAATAAAAATTTTTATTTTTAGTTTTTCAAGTCTTAACAACTGAGAATCTAATCTGCAAAGCACTTTTTTTTGGTCCTTCAACAAGTAAATATACCTCAGAATAAGGACAGAAATTTCATTTGCATTTCTTTGCTTCTGCATAATTAAATTGTAGTCTGCATCCTCAAAATGTTTGGAGTTTGCCTTGGTGGGTTCTTTCAGATTTCATCTTGGAATTCTTTGTTATTAAAATAAAAGTTTATAAAGGAGAGTCTGTCAGAGGCTTAACTGCAGTGGCACTCCTGGTGCTACTGCAATTTTATATGTGTTTCATTATATGTCGTACATAATTTCAATATATGATGTACACATTCCTATACATTAAGTATATCCTATGAAATAACAGCACCTCATAAAAAAGGATCATTTTCATACTAATGATATATTTAAGCAGTTCAGAAACTGACTAAACTCGCAACTTATTTCCTGAGGCAGGATTTGGGGATATGTTTAATTTAAATGAGGCTGTCATAGTGAGTTAGGAATTGTGAAATGACCACTATATTTACCTCTTAAGAGGTGCAAAATTGTTAATTGATACTCGAAGTCTCCCTTGCAAGGTAAATTCTCACATGTTGCATGTCTGAATTCTCCAAAAAGATCCAAAAAGTGATTGTTGCATATTTAGAAACTTTTAAAATGTCATCTGCTGAAAAATTTGCTCAGCCTTTTAAGAACAAAGTAAGGCAGGTTTTCCATTTAAATGGCTCAAATTCACTCATCATTGAAAATTAATGTCTTATTTGGCTTAAGGTAAAATGTGATTGTGAAATCGCTTCTTAATGTTCCTCATATTTCTCCTTCTTTTCTTGCCTTTCCTTGGAATAAAAGAATTAGAAGAAGGTGCAGAATTCCACCCAAAAGTTAAAGACCATGAAAAGCTGGAGTTATATCCAGTGCATTGCTCCACAGCCATGTGTCATTTGTATCTTGCTTTTCTTTTCTCTCCCACCCTTTTTGTACTGTTAAGGGTCTTTACACTGCACATAGAACATTTAAGTTTAGGAAACAGTAGTCACACAATACTGGAGTCTCTGTTATCATTGATCAGCTCTGTTAGCATACAAACATGTTTGAGATCCTTTAATTTCTGTAGTCTGTCTGGGACAGAAAACTAAATCTCGGTTTTTGTTCAGGCCTTCCAATTCTAAGTATTTTACTGAAAGTTTTCTCTTTTTCTTTTTTACTCTACCTTGGAGGAAGGTCAGAAATTGAGTATGAGCAGCCAGGATTCCCCTGTCACGTTGCTAGCAAAACTAAGGCATAAACAAACCTTTCAAATGTCATCACACTTAGGTAAAGGGCAAAAATTAGGATTTCTTTTTCTGAGAGTTTTCCATCAACTTTGACTTACTGAATTTGCAGTGACTGGAGGAAAAATACCTTGGTGTGACAGCAAATCATTTGTTTGACCTTTTCCATGCATGTGAAGCAATTTTTTTCATAACTACTATGTAATTTCTGGGATTGTGGAAGTCAGAGTTGTGAGATATCCATTTTTCTGAGATCATGTACAGTGAAGAGCTTTTGTCTTTATGTGAAAGAATAATGGTCAAGAAATGAAGCTTAGATTGTTGTGCCATTGAGGTAATATAACGAAATTTTATGTAAATGAAATAGTGTTAAATCAAGGAAATTCTCAGTGCCAGTTGAAACTAAACCATTAATTAGGTGTGTTCTAGTGATTGTTTTAAATACCAGATTTATATCCATCAGAATCTGAATTTTCTGTGCTTTTTTTATTAATTTTTTGAGATGGAATCAATACTCTTCAAGAAGATACTTTTCTTGTACTCGAATTCCATGAGACTGAGCTGCATGTGTAGTCGATATACCTTTTATTTGTAAGAGTAACTGCATTGGTTTTGGTATTAGGCATGTGTTCCTCACACTGGCCAAAAATAGCCCATAATATTTCAGACAGTTTAACGATACACGTTTTTAATTTGTGGAGTGGAATTGAGATAGCTAAGGAGCTTTTAATTTCAGAAGTGCTGCATGCCCCTCTCTGCTGGTTTGAAAGCAAACCAGTGACTCCAAGTCAGAAATACAATTTAATAGAGAAAACAAATAAATAAATGCAACAGTACAAAAAGAAACCAGGGACAGAGTCAGAAAGCAACCTGACACCCTGTCAGTCAGGGTGTTGGTAGCAGTCTGATTAAATGTTGGCTGCAGTCCTCCTGGAGTGATGGGTCTGCTGGAGCAGTGATCCTGTAGATCTGGTCTTCACCTGAAGGTCCAGTGGTAGCTCTTGTCCTCTGGGAATGTGGTAGGTAAGGGCTCCCTGTGCTGGCCCAAACCCCAGACTATATCTAGGTGGGAATGCTTGGCTCCTCCCCCTGGGGTGAAGCATCTCACAATGGGATGATGTAATTCCATGGGTCCTTGACAGCCCATTAAACAGAGAGAGCTTCTGAGGGAGTTATCAGGGATGAGTCTCGGTAGGAGATAAGGAGCACTTCCCCACCTGCTTTAACAGCTTGTGAAGATGATAATAGAACACATGCTATTGGTTGCATCTTACATTGTAACCTAGGACACCCTCACAGCCCAGACCTTCAGTCAGAGCAGGTACTGAGAGGTTAGTCCAGCCCCAGGTAATGGATTCCAATGCCAACAAATTTCTGTCTTCTTCAGTGTGAGAGTTACAGTCAGAAAATGTAAGACCAAATCCTCATGCAGAGTCAGACTAAAGCTGATTGTGTCTGGGAAATACTGGAGAAAACGTAGAAAACTGGCTTGCTTAAGTGGTTTTGTAAATCCTATCTGGCTGTCTAGTTTTGCATCTGTAAGCATGCAAGTACTCTTGTTTTAATCCGGCTGTCAGACTAACAAACCATCATATAATATGTCTGTTTCACACTTTAAGAAGAAATATATGTAAACATTACATTTGTGTTTTGCTTCAGTAGAAAGGCTTTGCACAGCAGTGGAAGAGGATACAGGAGCATAGAATAAGGTTTCTCAGAAACTCTCATTAACTAGCATCATTAAGTTAATGGAATCTTGTCATCACCTGTAAAATTTCTGTCAGCAAACATCTGGGTTAGATTGAACTTTCCAATAGACTGTGTTAAAATTGACAGGGCACAAAAGGGTTTGTATGTGAAATGCGGAGACAAGAGCTCTAAGAATCGTGGTGTTTCCAGAGTGTGATCTCAAGGAATTATAATATCCCCAAGAGGGAGATGGGCAGTTTCAGTGTTGAACTGGACTTAACTTTGACAATTCTGCATGTTAAAAAAAAAAAGAAAAAAATCTAAATAAAATCAAATCACTGCAAAAATGTCAAAACCTTGTCTTTGGCACAAAGGACAGGAACTTTGTCTTCGATTTCCATAAGCATCTCCCGCCTGCTGAATATAGCATGCTGAATCCATGCAGAAAGAGCTGTGCCACTGAGATTGGAGGCCATGATTCAAAAGCATTTAGTCTGCTTGAGCTTCTTCTGTGCTATAAACTGCTCACTGACATACAAGTTTTGAACAAATTGTTGGTTCCAGGCTCTCACTTAGGTAGCATGTTGGTATTGCAGTTAAGTGATGTCAGGGCACAGACCAATAAACAAATTACAAGGGGTTATTTTTTTACAAGGAGCAATTGCCCTACTCTACTGTATTTTATTCTGTTTTTATGGCCATAAATAATTGACAAGAAAGACAGGAGATTTCATTGAAAGATAAGAAAAAGGAATTTTGCTTGCTCAAACATGAGCAGTGGTTACCCAGGCTGGCTGTGGAGTCTCCCTCCTTGGAGCTATTCAAAACCCTGAGCACTGTATTCCAGTTGACCTGGCTTTGAGCAGCAAGCTTGGACTAGAAAATTCTCCAAAGATCCCTTCCAGCATTAGCTGTTCCATGGTTCTGTGAAAAAGTATACTTAAGACTCAATTTCTCAAGATTTTTCTTTTAGCACCTCTATATACTGTAAAGTCACTTGAGGGTCTTTGCTATTAAACCTTTGTGGTTTCTGTGTCACTCTTTTTGTCATGTGGTCTTCCCTAGTGATTAAGAAGTAGTTGTGTGTTTGCCTTCCATCATTATTGACATGGAGACTGGCAGATTGAGAACAGCACTGGGGTCTGTGAGAAGTCTCTGGAAAGGACTAGGGTGTGACACTGGAATGACACTGAAACATCAAGAAATATGAGTTGTTAACCCAGAACTATGGCCAAAATTACTTCTAAAATTAAAAGATTGAGATTCCATCAAAGTAAAATTCAGTGTTTAAATGTTAGTGAAGTTTTGGTCGGGAAAATTATTTTTATTCACAAAGAAGGTTGAGAGTGAACGAGTTGTGAGGTCTTATGTGCTTTTCTGATAAAAATGGGTTCATTTGATGGCCTTTAAAACAAGCTTCTGGTTATCTTTTGTTGCATTTGCCCTACTTCAGGTGCTGACATATTCAAAGTTGATTTTTGAAAAATCTGTAAAGCGTTGGCATGAGATGTGCTATTTGTTGATAGAGGAAAGAGTTTTGGTGTTTTGGGTATGTATAATCCTGGCATGGTGCAAACCTGGTTTCCATCTTTATTTCACTGAAGTGAACAAGGCTGTTCTGTAGGCAGGAAGGCTGCTGTTGTCTAAAGACATGAATCCATTTTTCTCCCCCAGGTTTGACTGTTGTGATAGATAGGTTAGAAAGGCTGTGCAGGGAAAATCAAGCTTTTCTACTTTGTGGGTCTTATACACATTTTTCAAAACTGTGTGTGTGTTTCAAATCATTGATTTCCACATTCTGTTGTCTTGTTCCACCTTGCTATGTTTCACTTGTACCTAATTTTCCTGCCATAGTGCTTCTGAGTGTCTGTCTGACTCTCATTTTCTGCACTGTCTGTTCAGTGCAATCCTGCAGCCATGATCCCTGGCTCTCCTCCTGCTAAGAGGAGGTGGGAATTCATTTCTCACCACAGTCATCTGGAAGTCTTTGTCCTTGTCATCTGACTTTTCTCTAAATACCTTTCTTTGTATTAAATCCCAGACTTTCCTACCAGTTCCTCCTCCCCCCCCCCAGTTTTGACTACTAATGGTTTCCATTTCTGGAAATCATCTTGTCTCATTGATCCTCTATTAGAAAGTACTGCACACTGGGATCACAGGGCTGGTGCCTACTGCTCACTTTGGGCAGGGTGGGGAGCAGTGTGCAGAGAATATTCACCTGATAGGGTCTGCCACTTGTTAATGACCATGGAAATTCCCTCTTCTTTGCTCCCAATGTGCCAGAGATAATTTTCTCTCCTTGTTTCAATCCTTTTCAGCCTGCTGCGTTTGAAAAACTGAGATCTTAACCATGAGTTTGAAAAATGCATTTCTAACACTTCTGAAACTGTTACTTCAGTAGGAGAGAATCAACCAGGTGACTAGCAATTGGGAGTATCAATGTAGCTTTCTTTTGATTGGTTTCAGTCAGATGGCATGTGAGCACCTTCTGTCTCTCCATTCCCTCCAGTGTAGAAATAGTCTTTTCCTGCTTTATTATATCTGGGGCAGATGTCTCAAGTGGGAGTAGTATCCTTGTAGAACAGTGTGTCTGCTGTGGAGACCAAACCTTCAAAGCTTACTGTGCTCCATCTCAAAGAAAAGGAAAAAAACTGAAACCACACAACAAAACAAAATCAGAAAAAAAAAAAAAACACTAAAAACCCCAACCCCAAACAAACCAAAAAACCAACACTAAAAAACCCAACCCCAAACAAACCAAAAAACCAAAACCACCTCAAAAACAGGCATTGTGCCAGGTGTAAAAAGCCATAGAACAGAGCAGAGCATGGCCAGTGGGAGTGAAGCATGATAATGTGCCATAGCATCTCCTGTATAAGCTGTTAGGTTGAGGCTTTTCCTGTGTTGATAATATAGTGTTTGGGAGTTTGGGGTGTGCAGTTTTCAGAGATGAGGCAGGGGCCAGACTGTTTTGTTTGTCCTCCAGCCCTTGTCTTCCATTCCTCTCCAGTATTTAATAATCTCTCTTTAATAAGCCTGTATTGAAAACTCAGTGTAGTTGTATTTTATTTAGCGAATACCAGTTTAGACCACAAAGACCAGAACTGAAAGCAGTAGCAGCTGTCTGTTGTAGGAGCAGGAGAAACAAACATGCTTGCGTGTATGGCACTGCAAGTCACTTTTGCCCTCCACCCCCAACCCCCCGGACATGCTTTTTTTCAGCTCGTTGAATGTCATTTGTGCCTGTGCATGGAACAGGTGTCTCTTGTGAACTCCTTAAATAAACTGAATTTAAAAAAAAGATAGTGATGTCAGTTTACACAGGTGCAGACATCATTCAGGAGAATGCTATTTGCACACAAACACACTACTGTTTACTGTCTGCGCTGCAGTCAGAGCAGTGCCAGAAGGGCACTGAAGCAAGATGGAGCATGGTTTGCTTTACTGCTGCTGCTGTCGATTGATGTGAACTTTCATAAAGTTCCCTCTCAGTGGGCAGAGTCCTTTTTGCTCTGTGAACCATTAAAAAGTGCTCTTTCAAAGAGTGACTCAGGAAAGCAGAAGTCGTTACTAATCATGGTATGTGAAATGGAATAGAAAATGTGCCTGTGTGACTCTTCCTGGGTTTGCTTGGGAGCTTAGCAGAAACTTTGATTTTGTTTGTCTTTTCCCCCCCCTCACCACTTATTATTGGGGGGAACATGCTAGGAAAAAATTTGATAACTTGCAACATCTCTCAGTGTGTGACAATGCCCACTGGATATCTTTGAAACAGCCCTGTGCATGCAAAAAACCCCCAACTCATTGCAGATGGCCCATGAGCAAAGGAGCACTGGACATGAGCCAGCAATGTGCACTTGTGGTCCAGAAAGCCAATGGCATCCTGGGCTGCATTGAAAGCAGAATAACCAGAGGAGGGTGCCTTCAAGATGATTAGAGGGATGGAGCACCTCTCCTATGAGGAAAGGCTAAGAAAATTGGGATAGTTCAGCCTGGAAAAGAGAAGGCTTCAGTGTGACCTAATTGTGGCCTTTCAGTACCTGAAGGGTGCCTACAGGAAGGATGGATAGAGACTATTTACAAGAGCATGTAGTGACAGGACAAGGGGGAATGGATTCAAACTGAAAAAGAGTAGGTTTAGATTAGCTCTTTGGAAGGGTGGTGAGGCACTGGAACAGGTTGTTCAGAGAAATTGTGGATGCCCCATCCCTGGAAGTGTTCAAGGCCAGGTTGGATGGAGCATTGAGCAGCCTGGTCTAGTGGAAGGTGTCCCTGCCCATGGCAGGGGCTTGGTAGTAGATGATCTTTACAGTGCCTTCCAGCCCAGGCCGTTCTATGATTCATGGCCCTCTTGAGCTGATTAGGCTTGTTCAGACTTCAAGACAGTGATAAGCACAGCTTGTATGTCAAAACAGAGTAAGCAAGTAGGAACAAAACTGGCCATATATAAATCACACCCTGGACTATCACAGTGCTGGATAGCTTTATTAATACAGCTTCAGAGAATTTAATTTTCCTCAGATTTCCCAGCATTGCTAATGATCTGTGTAGCTGCCCAAAGCCCACAGTGGCTGGAGCTGCAGGATCCCTACCTACCCTGGTATCTATGCAGTACTGGACCTGCCTGCCATATGCTGTTTGTGGCATGTATGGATGGAAAAAGAGCTGAATGTGTCCAAGATATCTTGTTCATTGCATACTTAAATGAAAGCAAGAGTAGAACTCCCAGCAGGAACCTTTTCCTTTGTGTGCGTATATATTTCAACTTTTGAGTGAAGGATGTCCACAGAAATGACAGATATTTCTCTGCCAAGAAAGCCTATAAGCTCTAAACATCAGGCAGTGCCCATTTATTTGGCTTTCTGACAAAAGGCATGCTTGCTACACCCTCTTACATATATTGGTCTGTGTAATTTTTTCCCCAAGTAAAGCTTTTAGGTGTATTTTTTCCACTGAAAATAGTGCATTTGGAAAAAGGAAAAAAAAAAAAAGAAAAAAAACCACTTTTACAAAATCAAATTAAGAACAGATGTAGCTGAGCAATACTTTTTAACCCAGGAGTAATAAATGTTTGGAATGGACTGCTGTGAAGGTTATTAAGACTGAAACACTGGGGTCATTCAAATAAGAGCTGAGAGCATCCAAGGGGATGGAATTGGAGTAGAAAAGAAGTGGATAACTGAACATTATCCACTGTGTTCTTGATGATGCATAACACCCTGTGCACTTGTTTTATGTTGTATGACTTGAAAATCTATCTGCATTGGTTAAACATATACTAAGGATTATGCCTTGGTTAAAGCTATGGAAAGTTGATTATAATAACAAATGCCAACAAGTCGATCTCTGGACTGCATCACTTGGGAAAAGTTGCCTGAGGAGAAGAGCTGTTTGATTTTATTCCTTCTCCAATCTCATGGAGGACAAAGATGTGACAGCTTGAAACATTTAAAACCATTTAAATTTTGCACTGACTGTGGTTACTGTGGAGAGATTTAAGACACTGTGAGGAACATCGAGTTTTGAGGAAAAAGTAGTATTCTACATGCAGTTCTAAGTCCATATTGAACAGATAATTGTAAAGGTAGGAAGTAGAGACTTGTGATGTTCTCAATTGGTGCAAATAAAAGGAAAAGCCCTGCACTTTGTGCTTGTGTCTGGTATTCTGGGATTATTATCAAACTTGTGTCTAATCAAACAGCTGGAAATGCTACTGCATATGAATGCTGCAGACAGCTCACACTGTTACACCTACATTTTTCTTGACTTTGCTGATGTATTTTTTTCTCTCAGTCCGTTCCACCAAGTAGGTGGGTATTTAGTATTATATCTATAGGTAGTACATTTATTAGCCTGAATAGAACCTTAGAGAAGACTCATTAGATACCCATTTCAAAACACTAGAGCTTAACAGATTGATGTCAAGTATATCATGGCATACACTGACTCTCCATCTAAGACAGGAGGAGAGGGAAAGGTAGGAAAGCTTTTCAGATGTTTTGGGGTTTTAATTGAGCAAACTGTTATTTGAATCTAAGGACATCAAACAAACCCAGAAGAAAATAAAAAGTAAGTTACCAAAAACCCACAAAAAAACCCCACAAACAAACAAACAAGCAAGAACCATGAAAAAAAACTATCAAAAGCTTGTAAAGCTTCAGTGATGTTTATTTTTTTTAATTCTGTTTTAATTTAAAGGACAGTTAAGGATTGTAATTTCCCATTCTGCCTAAGATTACAGTCGTGCTTCACTGGGTCAAAGAGTTCTACAGGTTGCTCAGAATATTAAAAAATAAAGGCTTTTTTTGTTCCATATTTATCTAAAAGGATAAATCCAGCTGACCAGGCATTGTGAAAACCTGAGCTTTTGATGCAGAAAAGAGAAATTATGTGCACAAAAATGGTAGCTATGAAGTGACATCTGCAAACCTGAAACTGGAAAGAGAAGTTTGGGTTTCATGTTTTCTGGGCATGTGACATGTAAGATATGTTTTAATCTGGTAGATAAGTAATATACATCTTAGTGTCCAGATTCATGTCTAGAGTAATTGTCTGTGACTTTTTAAACCAAGAGAGGATAAGAAAACTAGGAACACTGTGACTTAAATTAGTAAATCCTCAGTTATGCCCCTTTCAGATTTTTTTAGGTCGTCAGTTTTATACTGTGAAAGATAGAAAAAAACCAGAGACAAAGAACTTCCCTGTTGTACTGACTTCTCAGAAGTAATAAATTTTAGTAGTTACTTGTCCAGGGGCTTCAGTTATCCGGCTTATAAATAGCATTCTGAGCATTAATTAAGCCTTGCAGCACTATGACTTAGATGTCGCTTTTATTTCCATTTTAAAGACAGTGTGACACTGAGGAACCAAAGATTATGATCTGGGTCTACAGGCAATAGAAGAAATTATGCAAATAATTCTTCGTGCCTGAACGGCGGTTACTTGAGAAAATGATATTTGCTTTTTAAGCTATGCACTGCTCTGTATGTCCCTGTTGAGTATCTGACATGGATCTAAACACTCGTGATGCTCAGAAATCCTAAACAGCTTTTCCGCTGCAAACATCATTTATCAAAGCTGTAATAAGGGCAACTTGCACAAATAACTTGAATACAATGGAAAGTCTGTAAGCTTCCACCACCTCGGTGAAGTTGTTTCTAAAGTTGTTACAAAACAAAGAGTTGCTTTCCCTTTTATTGTCTTGCAAGGATCTCGTTGACTACTACAGACCTGAACTTTAACCTTGTAGGCTATTGTTCTTACCAAATTATAAAATATTTATGAGTGCCTAAAAGACACAGCCTTTTTTGTTTTCTTGTAAGATTCTCACAGCAGAGTGAAGTGATCAAATTTTTATCCTAAATCGTGAGGGTTTATGATGTGAGGCATTCTGTAGCTAGTGGCTGCACTTGTGAAAATAACAAAGAAAAAGCAATAAAGAACAAGATCTGCAAAGCACATGAAGCCTTCTCGAGTAGTGAATATCTTTGAAGGCAACTTTTAGTAATGGGAGAAGTCAGAGTGCCTTGGCAACTTGATGCCTTTGTTACGGGACAGTCCAATGCCCCTACATTAGACCTTTGTTAGTCCAGCTCTCTCCAACGGGTGCCTTCCACATGTCCCTTAGCCCTGGTGAAAGCAAAGGCTACGTGACATGACCTCTTTTCCTGTGCACATTGTAGCCTGGAGCCATTGGTCCAGCCTGTCTTAACTGATGACGGTCTTCCAGGTGCTGTTCTGATCTTAATCTTCTGGCTGAACCATAGGCCTAACATGGTAAACTATAAATCTCCTCAGGTCACCAAGAAGTCTGCTGGTGTCATTTCTAATTGACCTCAGGGTAAAGAGACCAGCTTAGTTCTTAATTTCCTAGGTTTACAGATTCACAGGCTGGCATTTCCAAAGCAATGCTCATGACTTTTCAGTAACAAATTACACTGAAAAGCCTACAGCTACAGTAATTTATGATCTTTCTGCTGCTCTTATAACACATGTTAATTGGAGGCAAAAATATTTATAGAGAGTTTTCAATGGAGTATTGGGAGAGAAAAAAACAGCACTGGAAAGCCAGTGACTGAGTAAATTCTTCTGTGTGAACATATTTAGAATTTTCTCAGGCAGTAGTAAGAAGAAATAGACTGTGGAACTGGAAGGAAAAGCCAGTGGTTGCATAATGGGACACTTTGCAGTGTATTGCATGGCACTTATTGCCAAATAGCTCGGTGTTTTCATGCTGGGGGTTGAGCACTGGGCCTGGATTTTTGGTTGCACCCACTTGCCCAGCTCTAACAGTTCTTGTAGTAGAACTAAGAGGTTGTTCTCTGGGTGTAATATCATGAAAGGATATGAGGGAATACCTAAATATCCAAAAGAAAAGTAGTTCTTGGTCAGTTTTACATTAACTGGTCTTTTGAAAGAATAAGAAAACATTTTGCTCAAGCCATAGCTATACTTGAAATATAATCCAGGAGTTAGGAACTGATTCAAAGCTCATGGAAAGATCCTTGGTGACCTTGCTGTCAGCAAAACAGAGAGTTGTTTAATTGTTAAAGGTGATTTTAGATTTGTCATTCAGAATTTTTTACAAAGGGAGAATTCAATTGATCTCAATTAAGGCATAGGTTTTTAGCACAGATTTGCTATTAAAATACTTTAATACAGGTATTTCCTTTTTTTTTTTCATTCTACAGTCTGAATATGCATGCATTTAAAATTAGTTTAATGTTATTTTGATGTGCAATAAGCCAATATTGGACTCCTTTAAATCTGAACGATTTCATACTTAGTCACAATTCCTGGAATTTCTGGAAAATTTCAAAATTGTTAGCTCTGATTCTTATCAAACTACATTTCCAACCAACACTGCATAATGAGTATCTTACTTTTTGCCCATTTTCCAGTGCTGCTCTGGACTCAGTTACTGTTTCAGAACTAATCCTGAATAACATATTTTATAATCTTTCCCAAATCCTTTGGAAACTTTTCCAGAAGGCTTCTTGGGAAAGCTGTGCTGTGTAAACATTTCAAAAGTGAAACAAAAGAATTTTCTACCCGTTTGTGAAGAATGAAATGCTAGGCATAAACATGGTACTTTTACCTACTAAGTAAGAGTGGAGCAATTTGGAAAACTGCCTTTTAACTGTTCTGGTTTTCAAATATCAGCTTTATGATATCTTTAAAAAGTAATTTAGCACCTTTCAAAAATACAGCACTAATTTCCTGATAGACAAATGAACTTCACAATTAGGTTTGTTTTGGGAAGAATGACTCATTTATTCAGTTCACTGCTACTGGCTGGTTTTAATTTGTTATTGATTCCTTATGGATTGTCCAAGTCACAAGTTATTTCTTAAGAGTTGTGCCACTATTTAACTTGGCATTTCTGCCCCATGCTTAGCTCATACATGAAGCTGTGGATCTAAGACACTTAAATTAATCAGCACTCAGTCTAGTCTCATACTTGTGGATTACAGTTATATTCCAGCGATGTTACTGGAATGGTCTAAGCAAGGCAAAAAAATAAACACATCGAGCCAGGAAAAAATAAATTTCATCTTTCAACCATCTTTCTGTTCTGTATGGTCACTTTACTTTTAACCAGTTAATTCTGTAACAAACTTCTTTTAGAGAAATGTGCAGCAAGGTCAAGTCATGAGGTCCCCTGAGGCAGGGAGTATGATGTGGAACCAGCACAGATGTGAGAATGTGGATCCATGGCATGTGCTGAAGTGAATGTCTGGTTCCTTCCAAATTCTGCTCAGAGGGTTTGTCATAACCTTACCATGCAATTTCAATTTTTCCAAATTAATTTCCTATAGTAATTGCTGCAAATACCTGCTTAATATTAATACACTTACAGTATGTTTTTTTTCTGAAAGACACAGGTGTTTATCCAAGATGTTTTATAGCCCATGTGAAGTCCTTGGTTGTATCTACTCAGACTGTTTTCCTGTTATGTTTTCTGACACCTGGATCTTGAATATTAAGTATCAGTGCAGGAAATAATCAGGAAGATTGCAGCAAGTCATTGACAGAGCAATTTATTAAGGGCATTTATTAAAATAACATCATGAAAAGAAAATGTAGTCCAGTCACATGTGGGTACACTAGCAAGGGCTGAGAAATAATATGCATCTTAACTAGCAAAATCAACAGTTACTTCCAGTATATAAGAAAAAGGTACTAGGAGTCAAGTGATTTCCCTTACAGCTATTTTCCAGCTAAGAAAGCTGTTCCCTGATCCTTATGTTGGATGATTCTCATATATGTGTATGTAGAAATGACACACACATCCTTACGACCAGGCCCAGCTCTCCCTCTCTCTCTCTCTCTCTCTGATAATCTCTGCTTCTTCTGAATTTAGCTAATTTCAAAGGCATTAAGACACCAAAGTGCACATTTAGTTGGATTGTCAAATACAGTCTATCTATTGAGGTACTCAGCTCACACTGGGACAGGTCATTATAGGCAGATTTGTCCCCTATCGCCACAAGCTGAAATCTACCTCCTGGAGACCAACATGCCATGAATCCCAAGAGCCTCATCTGACAGTGCAGCTTTAAGTGGCTTGCTATGCCTAAATCCCAGTTAAAAAGAAAAAGATGGAACATAGACCAATATTGGGTTAAATCACTGATGCTGCTTTGTAGTGCTGTTAAGGAATGGTCCAAGAAGGACCTGAGTTCTATATTATTTTGATGACAAGATCATTTTCCTACAGTTAAAAAGGGAGAGAGTTGCTAGCAGTTTCCTCAGTGTGTATTTCTTTTCATCCAAACCCATTTGAGTTGTGTGGGTTGAATTCAGGCAACAGTCCATGAAGCTTTGCCTCAACCCTGTCAGCGTGTGTAGCTGCACAGATGAAAACACCTATGTTGGCTGATGTGCACATGCACACACAGCTGGCTAGAGGTCTGACCTCTCCTCTGGCAGGATTTAGGGGCTGAGAAGAAAATTCCCTCTAAGGAGTGAACGTAATGACATTTTGATCCCTTGAGAAATGCTGTCATAACCCTGCCTGGATTCTCACACTGTTTGGATTTTATTTTTAGCATTGGCATTCTCGAAGATTAATAAGCATAATGTTGCTGAAATTACTCTGCCAGTGTAACATTACCTGAATAAAGTGTTACGCAGTTGAGTACTAAAGCTGAAATAATGATTAGGGAGAAGAACATGCTATGAATGGCACCAATTTTTAGAAAGGGCCTATTTGGTTTTGTTCTGCTGGTGGACTTTAGACTTGTTGTTTCAAAACACTCATTGGCCTGTGAGCTGCAGAGAAGTGTGTACCAAAAATTGCACAGAGTGTTTCCTACTAGTGGGGCTGAAAATGGAAGTACAATAGAGAGGTAAATTGCAAATGTACTTCACTGTTACTGTGGACTTAAACTACTGGAGTGCTTTAAAAGAAGATATTACCTATAATGCCTGCTGCAGAAACTAGTGAACATTCAGTCCAAGGGTTGGGGTTTTTTTAATCTCTTGAAATTTATAACTTTTAAAAAAAGGCCAAAAATAACTTTACACACACATCATCTAATCTGGTTAAATTTTAGATTTGTTCCTATCTATTGCTTTATGTTCTACAAAATTTTTCTCCGTTTTCCACTACCTTTATTCTTACTAAATAAGTCATGTGAGGTTTTTTGTTACTGTATTGCATAGGTACACCTAAAAAAAAAAAAAAGAAAAAAAATCTAGTGAATCTAGTGGTATAAAACTGAACCTGCCAATTATTTCTAAGAAACTTAACACAAGAGACTTGTTTGTAAATGTTATGAATGGTACTCAATGAAAACTTTGTTTGATTTCACTTATGTTTAGTATAATTTGTTCTGCTCTAGGGCATCCTGAGAATAGGAGATTGTACGCAAATGAATACTGAGTGAAGCAAAGATCATTAAGAGAGGAACTGGGGGGGAACCACACATGCTGGACACAATTATGTGTGTGTGTTATATTATGCTATCTTGGACACATCAGCACTGACTGCTTTGTTCCTTAGAATGACCTTTGATCAAGAGAGACTGCATGTGTCTTTGGTCATTCCCACATCCTAGGCTACTGTAGATGAAGGGAATTTCTGTGGTGTCTTAACTATAATCTCACTGGGAGCTGCCTCATTGTGTGCAAACACTCTGGTAGATGTCTGCCTTGTTGGGAGTTTACAATTGGAGGAAAGGATGGTGGCATTACCTCAAGCATACTAGGCATTGTGCCAGTGTAACTGAGCAGATGGTGACCCATGGGTCATGGGACTATATTTCTGAGATAGATGGGAAAGGAAATTCTACAGTTTGCAGACCAGATGGAGAGTTCTCACAGCGCTGGCTATAAGGAGTGTATCTACATGTGTGTGTGTGTGTAAGAGAATGTTGAATCAGAGTAAAATAGCAAGTGGATATTAAGTTTAGGAAGAAAAACTTATCAGTGGCTTTTACACAAGAGGACATCAAGTAATAAAGGTATTTTACATGGCTGTTAAATGCAGTATTCACAACTTCCCTGCTAGCTTCTGTACTCTTTTTACATTACACAGCATTTGAATTAGTTCTATATAAAATATCTGTAATTAAAAAGCCCTATTGTTCTTATGCCAAAAAGGTAAGTGATTTACTTTCTCACTAGTATTCACATTATCCAGATTTTTCTTTCAAAGTGGAGGTCCTTTCCAAATAAATTACTTTTTTTTTTTAATACAAAGAGGGCACCAGGTGCAAAGTTTCTTTACCTAAAGTGATATTCTCTGTCTGCCAGAATTGCCTTCTTTATCTTATTATTATTTCTTGGAGGTTTTTGGGTGCTCTCAGTTGGGTCACTTGATGGATCTTGCAAAGCAAAACAGATACTCCTCAAGCAGTAAAGAGAGCTCTGGCTTCGAAATGTCAACAAAGGTTTAATTTGCAGGTTATTTGCTCCAACCGCTCTGCCCATGGCATGGGGGGTGGAACCAGATGATCTTTAAGGTTCCTTCCAACCCAAGTCGTTCTATGATTCTGTGATTTGCATTGAAAAAATTGCTGCTATATTGATCTGAAAATACACAAAGTATTTAATCTCTGGGAGTAGAGTATATGTTTCACTAGATGGACTACTAACTGTCTTACAGATTCTGTGTATTGCAAAATAATATATGCATCACTAAAAAAGGGAGGAGAGGGGTTCCTTTTTTGAGAAATTTCATTTGTATCTCTCTTAATGAATCCATGTGCCATTTCATAATCCATAAGCCATTCTAGGAAGGAAAATTCAGTGGTAGGGTCTCTTTCTCAAGATGGCAATTGCATATATATCAATTAAAAGAACCTCCTTCTAGTCTCTCTGGAATGATTGTGACTACAGGAAAGGGCAGTTATTGTGCATTGTTCAGAGTTTAAAAAGAAAGAAAAGTCAAGCTCTTTGTGATTTGTTTTCCACCTGGAACTTAACTTTTAAAGAAAACAGTTCAAGAGGAGCCTAAGAAACCCTTTAAAGGATGAAGAGCCAAAGATTAATAAGTATCTTCAGAAACATAAACTATAAGGTAGGTCATAAAGTTCTGGGTGCTGTTATATTTCATCCTCCATCTAAATAACAATGTAAGTGCAAATAGTATCAGCTGTGCTTTCCAATCAGCAAGAAGTATACACAATAAAGGAGCTGCAAGAACAGTATTTTCAGTAGAAATTTCTGAAAGATGCTGTCTAGAGAATTTTGTGTTTCTTTCAGTTTCCTTGATGAGCAATATTCACTCAGAATTGGATATGCTAGCATCTTTTATTTGAAAAATTTAAGAAAGGTTTTTCACCATTGTTTTCATTTTTTCTCCTGAATTTTAGTGATATTTAAGCCTATCCCTCAAAGGTACCTCTGTGCCTTTTAAACTCACTATAATGGTTAAAAGATTTACGGGCAGTTGTAGAACTGGAGTAATCTCCATTCAGTTTTGTTCGTACTGAGAAAAGGTGGGAAAAGGGAGAGGGAAATTTGAGTTTGCTTTTGATACTCAGCAAGTGGTAGGAGTCAATAGTACCATTTCAAAGCCCAGGTCTGTGCAAGATTTCATCAAACAGTCATGTCCTTAACACTAGGCCCCTCTGGAGAGATCTGTAGAAGCCATCCAGTGGGATGATATCAGGACATGCTGGCACATTCCACTTTTAGGTGTGTAGGTCACATTTATGGGCAGAAACTTTGGTATCTAGGTAGTTATATTCCTCTGACATAAGAAAACATGTCACTATTTGAGATCAAGATGCCTAAAGAGGTGGTACCTGTCTCTTTGTGCCTGTCTCTAATCCCAAGGCCCCAAGTAGTGGAGCACTTGCCTAACTTTTAAGCAGGATTGATCTTATTAACTGAAATGGGACTACTTGTGTACTTCTAAGTTAGACATATGTTAAAATGCTTGGTTGAACTGTGGCCCAGATTTCTATTTTTATGGAAAATTCACATGTGCAAACAGTAATAGTATAATTAATCTCTTTTCATGAAGTGTTGGTTTTAATGATTTTACTCAGGGCTTATTGTGCATAGTGCTTTTCATCTTCAAGGCCTTTTACAAACATCAGTGCAGGGGTTTAAATTGGGTGTATGATTGTAAGAATTGCTCAGCCTTATATCTGACTTTGCAATTCTGTACCTCCACGTTCTTGGCAGGAGGTTCTTGCCATACAGCTGGGTTGGCTGAACCAGGAACTTTGGCTCTGTCTCCACTTAGCACCTTGGCAAATTATCTCCCAGGTGGAATTCTGGGGCCTGTAAGTGGTTTCAAACTTCTTTCAGGTCCAGATTTTCAAGCTAATGACTTCATTCACCACCGAGTGAAGCAGAGGTGGTGATGTAGGCTGTGTTTGGCATGCTTGACTCTTATCCCTTCCTTCTCTTCACCACAAGCAACTCAGAAATGGGAGAAAGACCAGAAATGCAGTGGGCCAAAGTTACATTTAAGATACAGGCATGATTCTTGTTGGCTTCAGAAACGATTGAAGTATGTTCTCAGATATCAGTGCTGTTAACTCACCACAGCATTTATGTCAATGTGTAGGATCTCAGCATCTGAGGGTGGAGGACTAAATCCAGCCATGTTTTGGAGACATGAGAATTGTTTGGGGTCCAGTGACACTGACCACTGATTCAACTCCTGATGCTGCCATGCAGAGTACTTTACCGTATGAAAGGCCTGGAGTGCAGAGGTCTCTGAGTTTTCTTCAAGGACTGGAGGAAGCCCAGTTCTCCAGTTGAGTTGACTTCCCTGCTTGAAGCAAGGTTTCTCCTTCTTCCAGGTTATAGCCAACAAGTAAGCCTCACACAGCTGCTTCCTCACTCCCCCCGCAGCAAGATGGGAGGAGAGAATTAGGTGGTAAAAGTGGGAAAACTCTTGGCTTGAGATGAAGACTGTTGAATAGGTGAAGCCAAAGCTGTGTATGCAAGCAAAGCAAAGCAAGGACTTCGTTCACCTCTTCCCATGGGCAGAAGGTGTTCAGCCATCCTCAGGACCGCAGGGCTCCATCACGTGTAATGGTTACTGGAACATCCCCCTCTTCCTTCTTCTTCCCCAGCTTTATATACTGAGCCTAATGCCATATGGTAAGGAACATCCCTTTGGTCAGTTGTAGTCAGCTGTCCCAGTTATGTCCCCCCCTGACTTCTTGTGCACCCTCAGCCTTCATGCTGTTGGGTGGGTTGAGAAGCAGAAAAGGCCTTGGATCTGTGTGAGCACTGCTCAACAATAATGAAAACATCCCTGTATTACCAACATTGTTTCCAACACAAATCCAAAACATAGCCCATGTTGACTACTAGGAAAAAACTCTTCCTTCCCCCAGCTTTATATACTGAGCCTAATGCCATATGGTAAGGAACATCCCTTTGGTCAGTTGTAGTCAGCTGTCCCAGTTATGTCCCCCCCTGACTTCTTGTGCACCCTCAGCCTTCATGCTGTTGGGTGGGTTGAGAAGCAGAAAAGGCCTTGGATCTGTGTGAGCACTGCTCAACAATAATGAAAACATCCCTGTATTACCAACATTGTTTCCAACTGAGCCTAATGCCATATGGTAAGGAACATCCCTTTGGTCAGTTGTAGTCAGCTGTCCCAGTTATGTCCCCCCCTGACTTCTTGTGCACCCTCAGCCTTCATGCTGTTGGGTGGGTTGAGAAGCAGAAAAGGCCTTGGATCTGTGTGAGCACTGCTCAACAATAATGAAAACATCCCTGTATTACCAACATTGTTTCCAACACAAATCCAAAACATAGCCCATGTTGACTACTAGGAAAAAAATTAACTCTACCCCAGCCAAAACCAGCACAGTGTGAGCTTGGTTTTCTCTCTGTAAATCCCAGTAGTAGCAGCTAGGTGGAAGAGTCTAAAATTATTTTTTTTCTCCCCCGGGAAGAAAATGTCCTTAAAAGATATTTGTATTACACATGTTTTCAGCAAAAGGGCTCCTCCTACTGTTGCAATTTCCTTTTCAAAGGCAGGTGCTTGAGGTAATTCTGTCCCTTTCAGAGTGAAAATTCACATCAGTTCATGATGCAGAAGAGAAATTACAGTCTTTTCTCATTTTCCCATTCCTGGCAGGAAGGAGATTAAGTTGTGTTTTGCAGTAAAGGAGCCTTTTTCACATGGGTGACTATCAAATACTTGAGTAGATTGCTGTTTGTGACACCAGCCTCCTCGCTGTGTTGTGTATTTCTTGCTGGTACCCTTGGAAGATACAAAACTCAGTTGAAATATGGCAAACCCCCTGTTTTCTGCCCAGCAGTCTTCATGGGTGATGACATTGCTCAATCTTGCTTTTTCTCTTCAGTTTTCCTGGAGATAACGAAGATGCTTAACTCATGCCATGGTTAAGTGAACGCACTTCAAATGTGTGAAATGATTCAAAATATCATACGAGGGAAGGGAGTCATTAAAGTGCTGCAGTTGCAAACAGGCTGAACCTATAAAAAGATGAACTCCAGGTTATAGGAGATCTTGGGTTTAATGGTGTGCTGGTGTTCATCACTAATGTGTGTGCTGCTGCACTGTGCTTAAGCGACATACGTGGGAACTCCTGAAAGATCCTCTTCACATAACTAATAAGCCACTAGAAATTCTTTAAAGGATCACACCCTTTAAATAAGAGTATTGCCTCATTAGGAATATCAGAAAATAGAGAGTCTGAACAGAGATGAAAATGGAGCTTGTGACTTAACAGTTGAAATGCAAACCTAATTAGTCTGGTATTTTAAAGTATTAACAGGGAGCCATAAAAAAGATGGATTGGAATGAAGAAATGTGTTGTAAAGAAATTACTGGATAGTGACAAAAGCCCAATTTATTAACACTCCATGATGTGGAAACAATGAAAAGAGCATTAATTACTTTACTAGTACTGATTTTGCACCGTTGCCCAAAGTAATTGGTTTATTGACCTCTCTTTAATCCTGAATAGTTAAAAAAATTAATTTCAATGGCAAAAATTAAGTTCTGCACAGGAATGAGTTCTGTGAAGTAGATAGTTACTCATGAATAGCACAGAGTGAAAAAGAACACTTTATAAATAATGTACATATATATATAACCTAAGTGCGAAAGACTGAAACTATTTACAAAAAAAAAAAGACGTCTAAAACAATAAATTACATCCAAACACAGATGTTTTCAAAGTGCTGCATGTACTGCCGTGCAGAAGTCTGGAGAGGCAAAGGGGAGTTTTTATAAAAACTATAAATGAGGAACTTCCTTTTAGGAAATAATTACTAGGAGTATGTACTTAGAAATACTTGAAATAAAACTGAGAGTAGAAAAGGATACCAAATACATCTTCTTATAGCCATTTCTCTTAAAAAGAAATAAATATATCTGGTACTGATTGAAAACTAAAGCCTGCATCCCCAGATGTAGGATACAGAGAATGTTGGAGATATCCTGCCCTCCACATAGAGTCAGATATGTTTGTAATTAATGTCTCACTTAAGATCAGATAGGACAGAATTGTTTAGCAATTAGCAAAATGAAGGAGATGGTTTTTAGAACTAAGTTTGCCATAAGAGTCTTGTTTGTTTGTTTGTCATGGTCATAATGATCAAGAATGAGGACTTTAATGACTATATCTTTGGGGTATTAGTCTTGATATGCACCCAAAAGACAGATGATGAATGGCAAATAAGTAATTTTGCCCTCTGTTTGGTTTGGCATACATTAAGAACAGAAATGTCCATGGTTAACAGCTGGAAGTGGGTAAAACCTCTATGGAAATCGATGTAATTACAGTAGACAAATGGTCAAAGAATGACTCGTTATTATGTCCAAGTAGGAAGGCACATGATACAATGCATTCTATAATGCTGCTGCTGCATAGAAGTTTATAGTTTGATGAATAAAGTCAGTAAAATCCAGTATACTGTCACTTTCAGCTATACAAAAACCCTATCAAACCAGCAATATTACTTCTTTGAATATTGTCTGGAATATCTTGCACTCAAATTAGTGCAACTTATTTAGGCTGGTTTAAACTTGTTTCCTTCATGAAATTAACTCTATAACCAAGTCTCTATCAAGTAAGTGTATTTTTGTGCTTGAATATCTTAGAATATAGAGTCACTGTTTTCCCTCGACTCAAGGTTTCAATTGTCATTGAATTATAGAATAGTTTGAGTTGGAAGGGACTTAAAAATCATCTAGTCCAACTCCTCTGCGATGAGCAGATACATTTTCCACTAGAACAGGTTGCTCAAAGCCCTATCCAACCTGACCTGGAACACTTCCAGGGATGGGGCAGCCACAGCTTCTCTGGGCAGCCTGTTCCAGGGTCCCACCAACCTCATAGTGAAGAATTGTCTTTCTCTGCTCCTTCCTTATTTGCCATTTTTAGTCTTTACCTTCATTAGGAGACTCCTGCCTCTAGGCATCAGTTTACATTTTCTGACTTATAGCATCCATATAAAACAGTGATGTAACTTTATCATGAGAAATATGAATGGTCCTCACTCCTGTCAGGGTTTATAACATTCAGTTGATTAGGTGATTGCCTAAATTTAATGTGTAATCTGTAAGTGTTCAAAACAGTTCAGTTAAAAGATGAGGTCAACTAGACTGCAAAATCTCAAATGCTGCTAGGTTTGGAGAACCTTGTCATAGATGTTTTACTTCATTTATATTAGGTGTTTAGAGATGAGCATCAGAAGGTATTTAGTGCTTCAGGTCTCTTGGGGTGTGTTTGCTGACCAGGATCCTGTCTGCACTACTTGGATGTATAAATGAGATATTTTGTTATAAATCTGTAGTACATAAAGTGTATAATCTTGTAAGGAGAGAGAATTGAGTCTACTTATATACTTTGAAAGTTACAGGTGGGAAAAAAAGTGGGTTTTCTGCATTATTTGATGAGATAGTGGGAGAAACTGCCTGTTTATATTTGCTTGGGGTTTTATTACTTAGTTGCTTAAGTATTGAATTAATATTAAACATTAAATTAAAACTATGGTCTCTCTTTCTTCACTCCTTTGTGTGTGTGTGGAAAAAACAGGTTAAAATTGTTTCAAAGTAGCTTTTTTTGGATATGTGAGTTTTGGTCTGTTATTTCCATATGCCTTCTCTCTGGCTTCTGTGCTTAGAAAAGAAACAATCAAATTTGTTTTCTATTCAAACTGAACACTTGGATAAACTATTT
This sequence comes from Acanthisitta chloris, assembly GCF_000695815.1. Classification (NCBI taxonomy): domain Eukaryota; kingdom Metazoa; phylum Chordata; class Aves; order Passeriformes; family Acanthisittidae; genus Acanthisitta; species Acanthisitta chloris. Next base: position 62,236 of record NW_008658883.1, read on the forward strand.
AGCTCCGATCTTCATGTATCCTTTCCTGAAGTGTAGAGGACTTCATGCAGGA
>NW_008658883.1:62302-71903 GCF_000695815.1 Acanthisitta chloris
TAGTTTAGCACTAAGTTTTCCTTGTGAGTGTTCCTCCAGAAACATTCATATGTTGAATTTTATTGTCTACAGGAGGTAAGCTACTCTTGAGCAGTATTAAAAATAAAAAGCAATTTCAGTTTGGTTTTTTTGGGGGTGGAGGAGAATGTGAATAATAATGTTAGATGCTGAACTTCCACCCACTGTGTAAGGGATGCAGTGAATTGAGGTTGTTTTAGTATGCCTGACTCTTCAAATTGGCACTGCAGCATCAGAATGTGTCTGGTGTTCCTACATTCTGATATATTCCTCCCCCAGATCCCTGGTGAAAGCAGTGTGTGTTACCGCATTAATGTTTTCGGGGGTTTCTTTTCCACATTTAGCTCAGCTGGTTGTTGGAGGCAGCCTTTTCTGTGCAGAAATTTTTAGAGCATAATAAAGCTTTCATTCATAGGGAGGGAACCTGATGTTTACTTTCTTTGGCAGAATTCGCTAGTCACTCACCAGTAAATCTAAAGTAAAAGCAGACACGTACAGATATTGAAGTGCCTCTATACCCACTGTGACTGGGTGCCTGGGGAAATTGGTCGTATCATGAGTGAAAGTAGTTGGCTTCAATTTAGACTGAGCAGCTCAGAAGTAAATGTCACTCCAGTGCAATGCTGACAAGGAATCTATGTGATGTTAATCCAGTTTGCAAGGTGACAGGTGCTCTTACCAAACTCGCTCAGGGGCACATATGCACCCCTGCACCAACCACTTGACAAAGAAGCTGAGGCCAAAATACACATAGAAACTGGCCTTGTTTTTCTTTAAAATGTGTTCCTGAGAAACAATAAGAGGACGAAGAAAGAATGAATTAAGTAAACAGTAGAATTCCTGTTCTCATTTTATGCAGAAGAAATCAGGCTTGTGCTTTTTTTTTAGTGCTGTGAATCAACACCTGTTTTCAAAAATTTAACCACAGAAGAATGGAAAAATACCCAGTCAGCTTCAAATCAGAGATACACCTAACCATAAATAAATTACTAGAACCAGTTCCTGGCCACAGGGATATTTGAAATCTCAACTTAAACTTTGCAGATCTCACTATCTAAGTAAGCCCCAGAATTTGGGTTTATTGGTATGAATTCTAAGGATAATCTGATCTTCTTCAGTTCACCATTTAGAATGGTTTGTCCTTTAGAAATCTGAGGTAAGAAAAATGTAAGAAATGTAAATGTAAGAAAAATGCACACTTGTTGTCCCAAGAGAAATTTCTCTCTCACACATTCTCCTGCATTTTATCTTTTCTGGTTGCTCAGGAAACTAGCATTTCCTAAATCTACTGATTTTTGCTCCCTGCTCTGTGTGGGTACTGATACCCTTCTGCTGTCCTGGCTCTGAAATCACACTGTGGTAATTCAGACCAAAATAATATAATACTTTTATATTAGTGAGTACATTACAGTACATCACCACCTTACGTTGAACCAGTGCTTCAGAGCATCTTTTTAAAGACATTCAAAGCCTCAACAAAGAGAAGAATTTTCTCTCCGTTAATGAGTTCAGTGGTAGCTAAGCTTGTTATGAAGACCTTTAGATGATTTTGTAAATAGTAAGGCTTTAAAAGGAAAATGTCTACAAAGCTGTTCTAGATTCCATCCAACAAAGAGACTGTATCATTCGTTTCAAAATGTTAACGTTTTTTGTCTCTTTGCCTTCATTTTGGTCAAGCAATCCCATATAAGTCATCTCAGTGCAGCCATTATTTATAGCTAATAATCTCCTTTAGCTGCCAAACCGAAACTAGATCTCCTTCACTCTTGAGCTGAAAGCGCTTTTCTTTCTACAATGTGCTGGAAACGTGCCAATTTACCAGTTCCATTAACTTAATGAGGTCTGACAGCCTGCAGCAAATTTTCTCATAATCTCTCTTGGATTTAAATTTGGTGCTGCACAAACAACTGAGTGCGACCAAGTAGTTGCTTTTTAACTCTATATATTCTAAGCAAAATTCTTCGCACTACTTACATACAAAGCAGGCTTTAGCCTTTGTCCTTTTATTTTGTGGGCATATTCAAACTATGTAGCAATTATTAAATTTACTGATTGACTTACTTTTTGTTTTTAACCATAATCTAAAACCTGTATTTGTGTTGACCTGTTAAATATCAGTATTAAAACTTCAACTGATTTAAGTGCAGGTGATTTCAAGTGTAGTGGTGTTGGTGGTGAGAGAAGGATGGTATTTATTTATTTTTATAATACACCTGAATAGTTATATGAGCTGTGAGGTTATGTCATTATTTTCACAGACTAATAAATAATCATTCTTATAAGGTCAACAGTAGTTTTAATGCAAGGTTAATCCTTAGCTTCTGTTTCCTAATACTTCCAATGATTACTGTTCACTGAAAACTGTAGTGTGTTACTAAATTCACAAGCTTGGCAAATTAAGCAGGACAAAAGTAAGGTCTTGCTCTCTCTTCCTTTAATTCTACCTTTCTACTAGTGACAGCAATGTGCTGAAGGCAAAGCTGAAAAAAATAGATCATTACTCATTGTAAGAATAGTGAGATCTATTTGTATTATTTTAGTACATCAGGTTTCTCCAAATCTGGTAAACCACTTTAAAATGTAACAGCATGGCATTGTAATAGAAAATTGCTAGTGACATACTGCACTTTAGAAATGAGGTTGTAACAAAGGTTTGATCTGAATTTAAAATGGCCAGGGCTATTTCTCTTCTCTCTATTAATGCTTGCACTGCGAAGTTTGCACTCACATGAGCAATTCCCAAGAAGCTGTACATTTTGTTTTGAAGTGCTTTGGCCATTACAAGACCTCAGTACATGGACTAGAAAGTATATTAGAGAAATACTGTATTTGAAAAGCACCTCAAGCAGAAATGTGTCGTCTCTCACTGCCTCTTTATCTGGAGAGTCTCCTTGCATGGACTTTGTGTGTTTTTTGTATTTTATCACTATATTTGTAAGTATTATCTTCACTCTATAAACATTATCAGGCTGAGTATTTGTACCTCAGTCCAGTTCACAGTCTTTTGCTTAACATCAAGTTCTGCAAAATTAGTGTATTAGTCCTCTGTTTAATCTGTTTTTTCCTAAAACAGCCTTTTGGGGATCTGTTTCTGGTTTATGAGAAGGAAAAACCATTAGCCTCATCATTGCAGAATCTTACAAGGGTGATTTACCTTGCATGAGGTATTGCCCAATGCACTCAGTGGAAGTGTTCATACATTCATTGCAACATGGAATTGCTTCTGCAAGACCATTTTAGTTAAACTAGATTATTTTTTGTTTCTGACTCTCATATGAACTTCAAGGTTTTGTGTGTGCAAACTCCATGAAAAGTTTGAATGGCTGTTCATATTTAGGTAACAAAGGAGTCCAAATGAATTGAAGTAAAAAATTCAACATACATGTACAACATTATATGGAATGAGTATTAACATCTTACACTTCATACTGTGAGCCATCTTTTGATGCTGAGAGCAGGGAAGTCACCTGGATGCAACCCCAGAGCTTTAATCCTGCTTTTCCTCAGCTAGGGCTAAATGCATAGCTAAAAGGTTGTTTAGGACCTGTTTTCCTATCTTTAATGTGAGTCAGCTCTCATGACTTATTATGACCCATCTTACAATGTCTATTTTGGGTCGTTCTATCAGTTCAAGTCCCGGCTCCTCAGGGCAATTGATTTATAATATCCCATGAAGAAGTAGTTGAAAGAAAATGTGGGGATTTGCCCTAATTCTTTAAATGATGGAAACACTTTTTTTCTGGTTTTTTTTTCTTCTTTTAATAGGAAATAAAGCACACAGTTTGGGTCCCCATACATGTCCAATTCCAAGATACTGACAGTATGGCCATTTACAGAAGGTTCTAATTTTATGTTCCTTAGCCTTCCCAGCAATTTTTTTCCCTCCTCTCAGGCAAGATATTTCTTGATTCCCTGGACATACTTGGTTAACCTAAATGTCAGAGTTTAAACAGTACTGTGTATTTTGTTGCTGTTGTGATGTTTTGTACTCACTCATACAAGTGCATTGCACAGTCTGGAGAAAAGGGGGTGGAGGAATGTGGAGGGGCTTTGTGTCCTGCTGACATCTTGTAGCAAGGCTGGATGTTTCTTCCTATATTTCTGAAAGTTACTCATATTAACTCAGCTGAATACAACTCATGTGAAGTGATTGCGGATAAAGTGAAATATTAAAAGAATGAAAACATTTTTCAGGACACATACTCACAGCAGGTACTCTTAAGTCTGCATGAACATCAACATGGCAAGAGCATGTAACCAAACAATGTTTAATGGCACCTCTATATCAGTCAATTATGCTTTGGACTAATGAACTCAGACTATAGCTTTCATTTATTTTTAACATCAGTGAGCCTAGTGAGGCTGCATTCTTGCCAATGACCCTGTTTTTGTAAAAACAGCCATTTTTAGAAAATGCATTAGTTACTTGCAGAGAACATGAAATTTAAATAGAAATCTGTATTGCTGGAAAGCTTAAGTAAGACAATTGCATGAGACCGATACAAAAAGTGAGAGATCAAAGTGAAATGCGTATAGAGTTGTTAGCTACAGAGAAATCTATCCAGACTGTCTTCTTTTGTTTTAATGCAGATTTTGCATTCTTGCTTTGTCACTGTGCTATAAATGGTCACGTAACTGTTGCCAGTCATAGGCACAGGAAAAGGTATGAGGGCTGGAGACTGGGAAAATCTGTTGTAGAGACAGGTTTGTGAGCAGATGCAGCATTGCCCTTGGCTTTTTGGCTTTGGCTTTAGCCATAAACTGGGGCTTTCCTCCTGTGCAGACCCTTGGTTGTTCTTCGTGCCTTTATAAGCAGAGATACCCAAATATGTTATGCCTGAATACTGATTATATGTATGTGATCATAAACTGGGCAATAACCTGGTTTACATTTGTGCATGCACCATGTTTTCCTTGTACTTTAATTCTTCGTTGTAGGAAATGTTGGGCTAGAAAAATGTTAGTTCACCAGAATATACCTCCCTCTTTTTTTTCCCTCATGTTCTCATTCTTTATTGGTGCTTCAAAAAAAGTGAGGAATATGTTAAAATAATTTCATGGAGCTCAGAATTTTTGGCTTTGCCTCAGGCTTCCTGTGTAACCTTTGACAAGTTGTTTAATACACCCCATTTTGACAGGGGTCTGGAAAAAGGTGGTCTTGTGAAGCAAGAAAGTGTTTGATGGTGTTTGCTCAGATGAGAGGTTTCCATAATAAATCTACCAAACAAGTCAGGCATAGCAACTTCTAATGAACCCTTAATTTGTAAGTACTTTTTAATGGGCTGAAATTGTCCTCACCAGCAGATCAGAGTATTTCTAAGAAACTGCACTTTGACTTTTTAGAGACAACCTCAGCAGATGTTCAGGCAGCTGTCCAGGTATCTAAAGATAACAGAAGGAATTCCAACCCACTGACGTCAATAGCAAAACTTTTACTGACTTCAGCAGGCCAAGATTCTACCCCATCACAGATCTGTGCTAACCCTTGTGAAGGGACAGCTCTCTGCAAATGAATTAAAATGAGAAATTATTTTAGGGTACATCCTCTTGTATTATGACATCTCTGCCTTTTGTTTACTCTTCAAGAACTGGTGTGAATGCGTAGCTGAACATTTAACTTTAGGATGTGTGAGAAAAGCACAGCATAAATGACATTCCCTTGACATTCCCTTGGTTCTTTTTCACTGACAGGTAATTATGCATTTGCTATTTCCTGAACACTGATTTGAGCACTGTCAATGCCAACATCTATGTTGTTATTTTTCTGCTTAAAGATAGATACCACTATGCTGCATAGCTTCCCTCAGCTTCCAAGAACTATTCAATTTTCTCTAAGCACATTTTTCAAATTAAAAAACCCCATAACCATTGTACATTGTTTGAAGACTCAAGAAAAGAGAAAGTATGTTCTTGCTGAATTCAGAAAAATACATTCAGGTCAAAAGTTCTCATGTTCAGTACTCATAGCCAATTATTTACTTAGGTGAGGGTACATACAAAAACTAGACAATTATGTATTGTTATTATATAATCCACATGTTTTTATTTAAGGCTGTCTCAGAAACTCAGTAACATACGTGAGCAACACGTAATATGGCAGATTTTTTATTCCACTGGATTTGTATTTTAGCTGTCTCACTAAAATTCTCTGGATTGCCACTCACTTGAAGAGGATACTTGGACTTTTGGCTTTGGGGCTTCAAGTTAGATTTGGATTTGCATGTTTTAAAGTGGAAAAGCACCTTGAAGCTTATACACTGTATATAAAATCCTTGCAAAAGTCAACAAACTTGGAAGGGCCTGACCTCATTTAGAAGATAAATAATTTCCTCCATTTTGTATTCCATTTCTTTTTTCCTTTTACCAAGTGCTCTAATCTCCTTACCTGATAAAGAGGTGGACTAATCATTTAGTTCAGTAGAAGCACTCCAACAATAAAGAGGCAGATATATTTATTCACATACACACAGAGGGGAAAAAAATTAAGGCTATGGGGTTTTTTTCTGTTAAAACAGTGAGGATTGTGCTGTTACTACTGATAAAAAATTCTGTGGTATACTGTGTAAAATGAAAGGAAGTTAGATTCCAATTTCATCTGGAAGTTCTATGTCTATGAAATTCAAAATAATAAAAACTGTCTTTTGAAAACTAGATAGGGTTTCTTAGCCTTATTAGATAGACTTATTTTGTAAGAAGTCAATATGGTACAGGACTGTCCAGGTATAGTTTGCACATAGTTTAATTTGTGATGCAGCCGTGATTATTTAAGAAATGCCTATTATTGCATTTGAAGATGAAGTTTATAGTGATTTGCTTTGTTAATTTCAAGTATTAGAATAAAAACAAGCTTTGGAACATCTCTTTGTGCTTTAACCGCCTATAGCTTGTTAGCACTTGGATTTTATGTGAATGGGAATTTTTAACTGCACATACTGTTTAGAAATTCTGCAGTTGCTGATCACTAATATTCAGTCCAGATTCAGGGGAACATTCTAGTGTGAAAAGTTATTTAGGATTGTATTTGACCTTTATTTTAGACCTGACTGCAAGCAAATAGTTGTTGTAGTACCTTGGTATTAATGTGTCCTTGGATAGCAGTAGCTAGTGCTGTTAGTAAAGGCTACTGTCTAGGTTAAAACATTTCTGTACTGCTAGAAAAAAAAAAGGATCATTTTTAAACTTCTAAAATAGAGAGGAAAGTATACTTAGGTATATTTAGACTTGCATTTAGACCTAGGCAGAGGCCATCTGGTTATGGTACAAATAATTCCTATTTGATAATTCATTCTGGAGATCAATGTCATCTTACTCTTCTCAAATAAAATAGCAATGGATAAACATTCAGAGAACTGAGCAAAGATTGTCTTGTCTGGAGCCTCTCACGCTCATCCAGGTCTCATGGGTTTTCAAACTGGGTCTTGGAAGTCATGTGGGAAAAGATTTTGAGCTGATTTTGTTTGTTTGTTTTTTCCTGCTTTCAATTCAGACTGGAAATTTTTGGGAAAGTGTTCCTTATTGTGCCATTTCATCATTGGTGCTTTATGTCTTGTCTCGCAAAACAGAAAAAAATTGTGTGAGAAAAATATATTTAAACCTTTTTAAACGTGAAAAGTCCAAGAGTTTCCCAAAACCCAAACCATTTGTTTCTGGTTTGGTTGGAGATTAAGTGAAATGATTTCGGGTTTAATTAAAGACTAGACTTTTATAGCTATAAAGCAACTCTGCGACAGGTAAGTAATCAGTAGGATTTGGCTAAGTGTTTTGTAGTTGTCCGTCTGCATCTTTAAGAATTTATTTAATATGTTATGAAATACAGTGTTATTAGGAAGTGCTAGAGGCTGAAGTTCTTGTTTGCTTGCAAAAAGCAAATTTGCATTGCGCATTAAGCTCTGCTGTAGGTCATATCTTTTCATAGGTCTCTCACTGGTGTTGCTACAGATATGAATTGTCCATGGGATGGGCAGCAGTCACAGCTCCACAGAGCTGCTTGCCAACAGACCTGGCTTGAAAAAAGTCATCACCGAGTCCCTGATCCCTGAAATGCACAATGGAGTGTCCATGTCATACATGCTGTCATCAGGCAGTTTCTGCCCACAGGGAGCTGGCAGTGCCTGGCTCCACCTTTTTGCATAAACCAGCAAACAAACATTGATTTTTAAGAGCTTCCCATTATGGCATTGCAGGATGGAGTCTCTATGCCTGTAGTCACCTACTCCATTACCCAAACTGGTTTGCAATTTTTGTGATTTTGGTTGGATGTGAAGGAATTTATCAGCTTGGTTTCCCTTGCACTCTGACCAGACTGTTGATTCATTTAAAACATGATCATAGAATCATTTAGTCTTGAAAAGACCCTTAAGATCATTGAGTCCAACCATTAACCCAGCACTGCCAAGTCCACCATCAGTTGTAAGAAAATATCCTATTGATGATAAGAAAGCAATAACAAGCAATGAGTAATCAATACTTTTTATATTTGCCTGTGGAAATGTTGTAAATCTACCTAGTTCTTCCACAAAGCAAAACATCTGTAAACTTCTGACATTATGATTCAAAGGTTGTCTGTAAATACCACCAAACTCCCAATTTTTTTTGTCATCCAAATATCTTAACACACAAAATCCTCCAAAGCAGGTGATATCTTTATAAGCCAAACTACTCTAAGAACCTGCAAAGAAAGAGAAAATACATCTGTATTAATTATTTGATTATCATAAGAATCAACAACTTTTCACAGGATCAGACACTTCAAGGCCAAAAAGAGAGTTGCAGCCTCATAGCCCAAGAAATATGAGGTTGCCACTGCTTGTAACAGATTTTAATGTGACATTTCTCTACAACCTGGCAGTTGCTTACTATAGGATATTTAATAGGATACATGAATTGTTTATCAATTAATCAAGTAAAATCTATACAAACTCCGAAGTGCTGGGAGAAAAGGCAACTTTGATTGTCTTCTAATGGTTGTTCTTTCTTCATTCTAAAAGACTTGAAAAACTTGAATAAGAAAAATATGTAGGGGGAAAAAAGGAGGGAGGGGAGTATCCCATGCACTTGCATTTTTGAATGTGGAAAAGCCTAGATCCTCATAATTATCTGTTTGCACAAATACCTGTGGTGTTGCTCAGGCTCTCATTAAGGTCTCATTAGATTAACCCACTTGAGAGTATGCTTTCATAAACTGGAAGGAGAGGAAAATAATATGAATAAAAATGGCATGTGAAGGGGAAGAGCAAATGTAGCCTCAGAACCTGTCTTAGCTGAAACCTCACCATCCACAGATGGAATACACTTGGCTGTCTTTCTCCCTCCATCCAAGCCAGGGAAGAAAGCTGAACAGAATGGTGTTCCAGGGCCATGGTAAGGCTAAGCTTACTCCCATGCTTTTCAGCAATGTTTCAAAGCTCCTAATTGTTTTTCAGTCACCAAAGTGAGCAGGGTTGTAATAATGAAACTGAAATTAAAGACCAGAATAATGTAACCTCCAAAATCAACTCGTTGCTCTCCATGTGAGGGTGTTATTGTGCATTAGTACCTTCAGTGCTGATAAACACTCTGTGAAACACTAGAACACAAATTGGCC